>NW_007248431.1:337784-340063 GCF_000164805.1 Carlito syrichta
ACCCGCCCGGACCCGGACCCGGACCCGGACCCGACCCCGACCCCGACCCCGCAGAGGACAAGCAGGTACGTGCGCGCCGCCGGCCAGCCTGCGGCGATACCCGCTTGCTGTCACCCATTGTGGCACCAACGCCACTGGCGCCCAGGCGCGACCCCGCCCCCGCCGGCCACCGTCCTCCGGCCCTGTCGCCACAGCCGATTGTCATCCAGGCAGTGCCCCGCGCCTGGGGCTACAGAAGGATGGAGTGGGCGCCGTGAGACGGGCCTGGCCCCTGACCCGCACCGCAGGGGCTGAGCACCCCTCCTAAGGGTGGGGGGATGGGCCAAGTGCCCCTTTCCATTGGTCCAGCACCAGCATCTCTTTGCTGACCTGGCATGTCTGTGTGTGCCTGGGGGTCTCGGGTGAGGCCAGGATTGTGGCATGCCTGGCTGAGGTAGGAGACTCAGGCTCCACCAGCCAGAACACAGTCCCTGAGCAGCCCCCCAGGGAGAGTCTCTGGCTACCCATCCCATTCCCCTTCACCTTCAGGCCCCTCTCCCTCCCCCACACAAATTCCAGTGTACTGGTCTATGGCTGGGCCTCTTCCCCAGACTAGGAGTCTCCAAGGCCTGGTCTGAGTCATCCCGGTGCCCAGCTTGGGTCCTCGGACCCAGTGGGTACAAATAGGCCTGTGGCTTCCCAGAAGTGCTGGCCTGCTCCCCATCCTCCAGGAACTAAGGTCCGGATGGGAGGCTAGCTGGGCACCCATGGTGAAAACCCAATCGAGCTCCAGGTTAAACAAAGCTGTGAGACCCTGAGAGAGAAATGAGGATTGGTAACTACGTGGGCTGGGGGTACTGGTATAGCCCTGCTGGTGGCCTCTCTGGTTTGCGCTCAGCCATCTCTAGAGGAGAAAAGGGCCCAATTCTGGCACCTGGATGGCCTTGGCAGCCCCCCTCCAAGATGGAGGTTCCTAGGAGCCTTGGATGCTAGGTGTGACCTGGGATGCACCCAGGCCCAGGGTGCAGCAGGCAGGGCACAAGGGGCTGGTGGGGGCATGGGACCTGGGTACCAGTCACCTGAAAGGGGCACGCCCTCCCCAGGGTGGGTGAGGCTTATTGGGAGGGGTTCCCTAGGGAGCCCGGCAGGCGCTGCCTCCCCATCACAGCATGTTAGACAAAGCCCGAGGTGCAGGGACACAAGCATCAGGCTATTGTTTGAGGAAGAGGGAAGGAGATGCGAGGCTGGGGAGACTGGAGACACCAGCCCTAAGACTTCTCCTGGGTTTGTGGGTGTCCCCAGCTTGGCCCAAGGGCACCCTGAGGTACTGGGCTCAGGCTCTGCTGCTCAGGCCAGCTGGGTTCCCCTTCACCCATTGCTTTGTGGATGGGGACTCCTCCTGCTGAGGTGTGAGGTTTTTTGGCCCTGGTCAGCTGGGAGCCAGCCTCACCCCATTCCCACCCCCAGGCCCTGATAGAGAGGACACTGCGCAGGTGGGGGTAGGGAGCCCCAGTAGCAGGACCAGGTACTAGGTGTTTGGGGCGCCCATGGTTTTGGGGGAACCGGGAGCACATGGTGGACTCAGCACTGTTGTTGACGAGCCCTGCCTATATCAGCCTCCTGTTATTCTGTGAAAGGGTGGTGTAGAGGCATGGGGGCTCTACGGGCCCTCTATGCCCCCACCTCCTCTCAGGCAATGACAAACTAGCTTGGCTCTGGCTGCTGCTTCCAGAGCTGACTTGGGTGATTCTAAGAATGGAAATGCCTCGAGCGTCTCAGGCACTGCTAGGAGTGGGCGCAGCTGTCACATGGCTCTGGAACCCTGGGGAGTGTTTGTTGTGCCTCAAGGGCCAGAGAAAGAGGGTGGCAGGGCTCATTCTTTGTCTCCTCCCCCTTCCTCCCCAGGAAGCCACAAGCCCTGAATGGGCCCAGTTGGGAGACCGGGCAGGTGGTTGGGAGCTGGGAGTGAGATTCCTGCCCTCCTGACCCAGGGTTCCCCAGAGGCTGTGCCTTACCAATGGGGAAACTGAGGCAGTTTGAAAGCCACAAGCTCCATTAGATACCTCCTAGCCTGGGAGACAGGCCCAGGGCTGTCTTCCTGTCTTCCCTGTCTGGGTGGGTGCTGGGCTGAAGGCTGTATCCAAAGGGAATGCGCGGGTGGAGGCTGGGTAAGACTCAGCCTGAAGCTTCCTGCTGGTCAAGGCCACAGTGGGCTATGGCCAGTGAGGAGGCTTTCTGGGAGCATGGCCTAAGGAATGGTCTGGCAGGGCTGGGTGCCCTGTGGCTGCCCCCCCCCCCCC
>NW_007248431.1:340083-341009 GCF_000164805.1 Carlito syrichta
CCCAGCTGTGGGTTCGCCCCTCCTCCCCAGGTGCCAGCAACCTCCAGACCCCACGGCAGCACCAGCAGGGGGCTGGGGGTTGAGGGCCTTTCAATCAGGAAAACCCAGAAAGGGGGCCAGCAGGAGGAGGGCTGGGGCCTCCTCACCTACTGATACATAGGGGCAGCGTATTCAGTCTTACCCTGCAGCCTTTCCAGGCCCCCTTTTCTGCCCCACTGGTACTAGCTTGGTGGGATTCTGGTGGGGTCCTGGAGGTGGGGAGGTGGGTGACCCACAGAAGGTAGTTTCCCAGCCCAAGATACCCCTGTAGTCCCAGGGGTGGCCGCACGGGGGTGAGGCCCAGCTGGCAGGAACCTCCAGTCCTGGTGTCCAGTCCTGTGGGTCAGAGTAGGCAGGGAAGCTCAGAGAGGAGGGGGTATCACCAAGGATGGGGAGGGTTGTCCAACTCCACTCCTCAGACCTCCACCCCCCATCTCTGAGGGTAGGGGCCATGAGGAGGGCAGGGGCACAAGGTTGCCCTGTGGTTTTTGGGTAGGCTGGCTGGGCCTTCCAAGTTGGAGAGGGGAAATCCAGTAATCTGGCTGCCCACGCCCCCTCCTTCCCTTCCCACCACCCAGACCCTGGGGGTGGGTGACCCGGCTTGGCTTCGCGAGAGAGGTGGGCCCTGCCCTCCTCTGGTTCCTCACAGGTCTTGGGGAGCTCCCAGGAAGGAGTCCCCAAACAGACACAAAGGGTCAGCCCCAAGCGGGCCTGGGAGATACAGGAGGTTGTCCGTGGGTGGCGGGGGCGCCGTGACTCCGCCCGGAGGCTTCCGGGGGGAGGTCAGCGAAGGGAGCAGGAACCGAGCGGGCCAATTCCCGCGGTCGCGCGTGGGTCCCTGCAGCGTCCTCCGGCGCCCCCTAGCGGGCGGAAGCCGCGCCGCTCCT
>NW_007248431.1:341029-341239 GCF_000164805.1 Carlito syrichta
CGGGGGGTCGCCGCGATGGACTGGCTGGCGGCGCCCCAGGACCGCCTGGTGGAGCAGCTGTTGTCGCCGCGGACCCAGGCCCAGAGGCGGCTCAAGGTGTGTGTGCAGGAGGGGCGGAATGCAGGCCGGCGGGCGCCTGCCCGGCCTGGCCCTCAGACTCCAGGACGGGCTCCAGGACGTGGCAGGGCCGGCGGGCTGGGGTCAGCTTGG
>NW_007248431.1:341853-346640 GCF_000164805.1 Carlito syrichta
GGGAGGGGGGCGGACCGCGGGAAGCCAGCACCGCCGTCTATAAATAGCCCCTGCGCGCCGCAGCCGCTGCCGCCGCCCCCGCGGCTGGATCTGGGCCAGACCTAGGCCTCCCACCCCCTGGTGAGCTCCGGAGGGTGAGTGTGGAGGCCCCTGGCCTCTCTGGCCTGCAGAGGGCCTTGAGTGTGCCTAAGCCGTCCCAGTTCTGCTGCCTGCTACCCTCTGCCCACCCAGGGAGGATGGCTGTGCTTGCTGGGGCCTGCCTCCCCCCACCCCTCCCCACAGTCTGTCCCTGCTGAGTCCTTCTTGAACTGGGGCAGGGGTGCCTTCTCCTGGACACCCTCCCCTGCCTTCCTACCGCCAGGCCTTTGCCCAGGGGCCCTCACCCCTTTTTTGCCAATGAAGCACCCTATACCTCTGCTGTCTCCTCATCCTGAGCCCGGTAGGACACAGGGCATTGGAACCCCAGTGTGCCCTAACCTGCCCACTCTTCCCCCAGGATATCGACAAGCAGTACGTGGGCTTCGCCACACTGCCCAACCAGGTGCACCGCAAGTCCGTGAAGAAGGGCTTCGACTTCACACTCATGGTGGCAGGTGAGTGGACTGGGCTCCCAGGGAGTGGTTGGGGCACTGGCAGCCAGGCTCTGCAGTTGGGGTCTCAGACCTAATCCAACTCCTCTGTACCTGGGTACAGGTGAGTCAGGCCTGGGGAAGTCCACGCTGGTCCACAGCCTCTTCCTTACTGACTTGTACAAGGACCGAAAGTTGCTCAGTGCTGAGGGTGAGTGGCCCCTACACGGTCCCAGCACTGATCCCCCAACTCCTGCCATGGGGCCCCCTTCCAGGTCCAGGCCCACTGTTCTCTTCTCCCAGTGTGGGTCTCCTGGGAACAGGGCCCAGGCACCAGCATGGATGAGGACAAGTGTGCCAGCTGCTTGGGGCGGGGGTGAGGGCTGAAGAGGCCTCTCCCAACAGTGTTCTCCCCACCCCCACAGAACGCATCAACCAGACAGTGGAGATACTGAAGCACACAGTGGACATTGAGGAGAAGGGCGTCAAGCTCAAGCTCACTATTGTGGACACGCCAGGCTTCGGGGATGCCGTCAACAACTCTGAGTGGTGAGCCAGGCTGGCCCGGACAGCACCTGCCTGGCCAGCACAACTCCAAGCCTAGCTCACACTCCCTCCCCCCACAGCTGGAAGCCCATCACCGACTACGTAGACCAGCAGTTCGAGCAGTATTTTAGGGATGAGAGCGGCCTCAACCGCAAGAACATCCAAGACAACCGGGTGCACTGCTGCCTGTACTTCATCTCCCCCTTCGGGCATGGGTGCGTGTGTCCTGGACCCAGCTTGGGGCCTGTCCCTCATGGTGTAGCCCCATGGCTGAGCCTGCCCTCCCCACCCCGCTGCACCGCCCCCACCCCTCACCACACCCACCCCTCTCTACAGGCTGCGACCAGTGGATGTAGGCTTCATGAAGGCATTGCACGAGAAGGTGAACATCGTGCCTCTTATCGCCAAAGCCGACTGTCTGGTCCCCAGCGAGATCCGGAAGCTGAAGGAGCGGGTGAGCCTGCTCCAGCTGAAGGGCCTGGCCAGGGTGGCGCCAAGAGCACCCAGTAGACCTGGTCAGCTCCAAATCTGACACCCTTCGCCCCAATGCAGATCCGGGAGGAGATTGACAAGTTCGGGATCCATGTGTACCAGTTCCCCGAGTGTGACTCAGACGAGGATGAGGACTTCAAGCAGCAGGATCGGGAGCTGAAGGTGAACACGCAGCCCTCTGGGGGGAGGGGCACAAGGTGGTGAGGGGTAGAGAACGAGAGACCAGAGATCCTTGTCCCATCCACAGAGGCCTGGAGAAGGGCTGTACTCCCAGGTCTGACCTGATGGGGTAGAGGTCATTTGTTCTAAGAGTAGAGGACCTGTACTCCATTCCACTAGGGCTAGCGGGTGAGGGTCACCTGTGTCCCCAGCCTGGCCTGTGGTGGGTCCTGTGGGGCCCACAAAGAAGCTTAGTGGGTGGTGGAGCATTTGCCCCCTTAGTGGGTGGTGGAGCATTTGCCCCAGTCCAAAAGTACAGCTGCTGGCCAGACCCCCACCCTGACCACCATCCCACAAATCACCAGCAGCAGGACCAGCCCCAGTGCCCACAAGGCCGTGACATGTCCTGGCTCCCAGAATTATGTGCTGCAGGGGTTGGTGGCTTTGGGTGACCCAACAGCTAGAGTGGTGATGATGAAAACCATGCCAGGCGCAGGTGACCGCCATGGCAGAAGCAGCGGCATTAACCCCAGGAGACGTGGGTTCAGCCCTGGGGGGAGGAAGGGTGGCAGGGGGTGGTTCTTGGAAGGAAGTCAAGAGGAGAGTGGACCTGGGAGGGTACAGCCTGGCAAGCAGACAGGCCAGCAGGGGGCGACGCCAGGCTCTGTCTGGGATGAGGTGGTTGGCAGTGATGCTGTTGAGGGACAGCATTGCAGGCCTGGGCCCCTTCCCACTGCTAACCCCGCGTTTGCACTGGCGGGCACGAGCCCCTCCCCTTCCGCCCCCAGGAGAGTGCACCCTTCGCCGTCATAGGCAGCAACACAGTGGTGGAGGCCAAGGGGCAGCGGGTCCGGGGCCGACTGTACCCCTGGGGCATCGTGGAGGGTGAGTTCCAGCACAGACGCGGGGCGCAAGGGGAAAGGCTGTCTGGGGCCAGCACCCATTCTCCACAACCCTGCCCACCCCCACTCCCCACAGTGGAGAACCAGGCGCACTGCGACTTCGTGAAGCTGCGCAACATGCTCATCCGCACACACATGCATGACCTCAAGGATGTGACGTGCGACGTGCACTACGAGAACTACCGTGCTCAGTGCATCCAGCAGATGACCAGGTGCGCCGTCCCAGCCGGCCCTGCTGCGTCTGGGTGGCCCACCCAGACCTTAACCTCGCCCGGCAGCCAGCCCGGGGGGGGGCGAGGGCCCGGGGGCAGGACCCCGGCAGTGCTGGGGTGGGGCAGCTGTCCCCAGTACCCACGCCCAGCCTTCTTGCAGCGTTGCCCCCTTGTTCCCGCCCCCTGCAGCAAGCTGACCCAGGACAGCCGCATGGAGAGCCCCATCCCCATCCTGCCACTGCCAACCCCCGATGCCGAGACTGAGAAGCTCATCAGGATGAAGGATGAAGAAGTAAGTGGGGCAGCAGGGCCCGGGGGGGCAGGGGTGGTAGGGGTGGGCACGGCCAGCCTCTCTTGTCTCACCCACCCCCCCGTCCCCAGCTGAGGCGCATGCAGGAGATGCTGCAGAAGATGAAACAGCAGATGCAAGACCAGTGACCCCGCCCCAGCCCCGAGTGCCTGGGATGTGCTGCCTCTTTCCAGGATGGCCCCTCCCACCCCGGACCCCAGACGGGCCTGGACTAGACCCTGAACTCACATGGATCTTGCACTGGCCTGGACCCAACCCCAGACCCAGCGTGGCCCCGACCAGACTGCTCCCCACCCAAAGACGCGGGGCCACAGCCCCCAGTGGACCCTAATTTATTCTCATCATCAGTCCCTCCCAGGTCATTTATATCTGCTTCTGAGGGGCCCGGACAGTAGCCTCCTCCCGGTTGTCCCTCTCCGGCCTTGGGGAGCAGGAGCAGGAGCGAGCTACGTTGGGCCGGACTTCAGAGATCCACTCCCCCTGGTCCTTGAAGGTCACAGCACCCAGGCTCCGCCCCGCTCTGGGAGGCGGGTAAACCAAGGCAGGAGAAGGAAACATTCCCAGGGTGCTGGGCCTGTCCCCCCAACCCAGAGCCACAGAGCAGACTTGGGAGCCCCTCTATGCCTGCTCCCCTGGGCCGCCCAGCTGTGCTGAGACCCCAATTTTGTGCAGAGGTGGGCAGGGGCCTCCCTTACGCCTCACTCAGGCACCCAAGCCCAACAGGCAGGGGCGGGCGGGCGACTGGGGCAAATGGGACCCCCCCAGGCGTCAGGAGGTGGGAGGCCTCTGGCGAGGAGGGCAGGGCAGGACACCCTTGACCACCACGCCCCTTCGTCACAGCCCGGCCAACCCGGAGGCCCCCCCGGGGCAGTGAACGAGGCCACCCTCGGCCACTCCGAGCCGTTCCCTCGGTAGCTCGAGGTCCCCTCTCCCCAGCAGCACTGTTGCGCGGTCCCGGGCCCTTGGCCTCCCTCCCTCTCCACCCGCATGCCTCCCTCCCCTCCACCCTCTGCTCCGTTTTGTTCAGTTGTGAATGCCGCCTCCTGTCCTGGTGACAGGAAAACAATGTTGGTGAACGTCGCAGCGGGTGTCCGAGTGCTCCGTGCGTGCGCCCCAGAGAGCGGGTGGGAGCGGAAGCCCGGCCGTCCGCGGGCACCGGCGATAGGCGCTATCTGCGGGCGCACGCCGCTCCACGCGGCCTCGGGGCTATTTCTGGCTGGGCGGCAGAGCTGTGGTCGGTGCGGCCGGCGTGTCAGGCCGGCGGGGGCGGGGCAGGGCGACCTTATCGCCCGGCTCTCGGCTGATGCCTCCCGCTCCAGAGCAAACCGGGCCGCCGTCCTCTCGCCATGGGATTTGGTGAGTCTAGGGTCCGGTCGTTCCCTGGCCCCTTCCTGAACAGACCCAGGTTGGGAGGCGCTCCGCTTGTGTGCGCGGCAGTAGGGAGAGACTTGGGTCAGACTTAAAGGGGACTTTCAGCCGGTGCGGAGGACGGGGAAGACGGGATGGAGAGTCTTGTGGTCTAGGGGGACCGCGGGCCTCCGGAGCTGGAGGGAGCCGGCCTGGCTCTCTGGGAGCCCCGAGGGGCGCCCAGTGTCCC
>NW_007248431.1:347464-350601 GCF_000164805.1 Carlito syrichta
ACCTGGACAGGCCTCGGCCTCCGCCGTGGCCCAGACTCCCAGACGCCCCGGCCGGCCCCGCAGACCCGGAGCCACGTCGACGGAGCTGCCCTCGCCCTGCCCCGAGCAAGCCGACCGCGGTCTCCAGGCTCAGGGAGGCCGGGGGCACAGTGCAGCGGACCCTGCGGATTAGCCCCTCCGAATTCCGTGCTGAATAAACCTTTCCGATCTGGCCAGTCTCTGCACCATGACCTGGAAATTCCCTGGAACGGCTAAGAGAGGGGTCAAGGGCACACGAGGCGCCTTCAGGCACAGCACACTGGCCTTGGAGCAGACAGGCGTGGGGGCCCTTCCCTGCCAGACACTCCAAGAGTGGTCACACGGGAAGGCAGGGGACACGCCGAGGACACTGCGGGCAGCGAGGACACTGAGGGCAGTGAGGATGCTGTGTGGACAGTGAGATGCTGTGGGGACTTCGGGGGACAGCGAGACTCTCAGGGACAGTGAGGACGCTGTGGACAGTGAGGACACTCTGGAAATAGGACACTGGGGGCAGCGAGACATTGGATAGCAAGGACACTGGGAGACAGTGAGGACACCGGGGACAGTGAGGACACTCTGGGGACAGTGAGACACTGGACAGTGTGGATACTGAGGGATAGTAAGGACACTGGGGACAGTGAGGACATTCTGGGGGCAGGGAGACACTGGACAGTGAGGATGCTGGGCAGTTAGGACCCCGGGGGGACCGTGAGGACACTGTGGAGACAGTGAGAACATTGAGCAGGGAGGATGTTTGGGGACAGTGAGGGCAATGGGCAGCGAGGATGCTGTGAGAAAAGCAATGATGCTGTGGGGACAGTGAGGACGTTGTGGTACAGTGAGGACGCTATGGGGACAGTAAGGATGTTATGGGAACAGTGAAGATGCAGTGGGGACAGTGAGGGGACACTGGGCAGTGAGAACACTTTGAGGACAGTGAGAATGCTGTGAAGACCCTGGGCAGTGAGGATGCTATGGGGACCACTATGACCCTGTGGAGACAGTGGGGATGTCGTGATGAAAATGAGGTTGCTGTGGAGACAGTGAGGACATTGGGCAGTGAGGCCGCTGTGGGGACATTGAGAATGCCCTAGGGACAGTGAGGACAGCGGGCATTGAGGATGGTGTGGACTGTGGGCCACTAGGAGCTCTGGGACCGTGAGGACCCTGACCAGTGAGGACGTTGGGGGGACAGTGAGGGGACACTGGACAGTGAGGACACCCCGGGGACCATAAGGGTGCTGTGGGGACCGAGAGGACACTGGGCACTGAGGAGGCTGTGGGGACAGTCATAGTGGTGTGACTCTTCATCTGTTGATGCCTAGCTTAGGGGTCTTGTGGGCAATGCTGGGCCATGAGACACTGAGAACAGCTCATGGGCTGAGCTGTCTGGATGCAGGAACCATTCTGCATGACAGTGGTCAGCATCGTCAGGGCAGGTTGGGCTGGTGACCACATGGTGAGGATGGTTGTGGGCCTCTGGTCCTGCCAGGACTCCCTGGGCCATCTGAGCGAGAAGTCAGCCTCTAGGTGATGGAGCCATGGGGTACGGTGTTGTACAGGGCCCTGGAGAGGTAATAAGACTCAAGACTCAGTGGGTCTCTGGAGTCACCCCTGACCACCTCTGCCCCTCCAGACCCCCACAAATCTTCCTCCTGTCCCACCTCCTCATCCTACAGCAGCAGAACCAGCCCTCTAATCCCTTCTGCCAGCCCGGAGTTGCCGCCACCCATGGCCAATGCTTGCTACCTTCCCAGCTTCCAGGCTGTGATCTACTGGCCTTGCCTCTAGCTAGGCCTTTGTACACACTGTTCCTTCTGACCAGGGCACGGTGCCCTCTTCACCACTGCTTCCTATTCATCTCAGACCAGCCCAGACAGCAAGCACTCCTCAGAACCCTTTAGTCCCTGGTCCCAACCCTGGAGCTGAGCACCCGGTCCTCCAGTTCCTCCTTGGGTGCCCAGGTTGGCACCAGCTGCTAACAAGAGCACAGGTGCCCAAAGGAGGGACTGGCACCTTCCTCACTCTTAGGGCTCCTGGAGGTGCCGGGCACAGGGTCCATCTGCCACCCTCTGTGTGGCTCCCACCCAGCTGGCCCTGGGAATAATGAAGACTATTATTTGGATCCCAACTAGGACCTGGATGGAGAGCCTCAGGCCTGGCACAGGAAGGCCCCAGCCCCACTGACCACTGCTTACCACCACTGACCGGGTCGGGGAGCCTGCCGTTGACACAGCCTTTGTCCAGGCCTTTGTGGGACAAGACAGATGGCCCTCCTGCAGGGCTGATGCTATCTCGAGGCTGCCGGTCAGACGTGAGGCAGGAGCCACCCCCTCCTTTGTGGCAGGTGTGGGGCATCCGGCCCATTGTGGGCTGAGGCCGACATTCATCCGGCCTTATCGCCACATCGAGGATGGTGTCCCCCTTTGTGCTAATGAACTGCCTGGCTTGCTATCCCTGGGGGTGGCCTGGCACCTCCACAACTCCTGGTGGAGGTCAAAGGTAACCATCGTCATGACAAGGCACACGGCAACTCTCTAAACTCAGTCCACGCAGGGTGCCGGGAGGGAGTGTGCTCCCTACTTGCCAAGTGAGAAGCTAAATCCCAGAGGGGAGCTTCATGCTGGGCCCCAGAGCTTTCTTTGTATCTGCGTTGGGAGCAGAACTGAGACAGGCCCCTGGGACCCTCCTCCTCTTCACTGAGGTCTTCAAGGGACAAATGCAAGGTCCAGGAAAAAGTGGTCAGGCCTGTGTCCCCAAGGTCCACCTGGGTTCAAGCCACATCTGGAGCCTGCGCACAGCCTACTAGTGAGTGGAGTGACCAAGGGGCTGGGTAGGGAGAGCCCCAGCAGGACCAGATGGCATACCTGGTGCAGACATAGCCATGATGACTTCCCCCTGGAAGCCTCCCCTGCGCGGTCTGTGAAATGGGTGGATGCACCCTGAGCTGTGAGCCTCCTGGCCTGGTGACCCATTGCGTCCTCCCCTTGGGCGCCGTGACCCCAGGTAGACACCAGAGGGCGCTCGTGATCTGCAGAAAACGCCAGCGACCGGCGAGCTCAGACTGAGCGCCGTTCCTGCAGACAACTGGAGTCCGTGGAGAAACAGAGGCCTGG
>NW_007248431.1:351100-357089 GCF_000164805.1 Carlito syrichta
GGGGTGGCGGGAAGGGAGCCTCGTGAGGGGGAAGGGTTTCGACCCAGGTGCGCCCTCCGCCCTCCCGCTGATGTTTGTTCCGTAAACACTTATTGGGCCCCTGTTTTGTGCAGGGCAGAAAGAGCTGGCCTGATGGCTTTGAGGGCTGGCACTCTGCAGCTTCTGCCCAGGATGCAAGGTCCAAGGGGCAGTGATTAAGGAACCAGGCTCCCCTCTTGCCCAGCCTGGGGGTCAGGATTGCATGTGAGGTCCTCTGTGGGCATCTGTACTCCCTGCAGACGTTTCCGGTCTGTGGAGAGAGAAAGAGTGCGGTGAACGTGTGCATCCAGTGTAGACAGCACAGGGTGTGAACTTCTCCGGGGAAATTGGACTGTACTGAAGAAAGGGGGATCCCTCAGGGCTGTTTAAGGAGGGAGGGACACTGCCAAGGCCCGGCACCAGGACTAGTGACCCTGAAGAACCCCCTTGGTCTAGGGGCTGCAGCCGGCCTAGGCCTCAGAGCTGAGCTGAACCCTGGGGTAGAGACCTGACTGGGGCCTGTGAAGGAGGTCCTGGGAAGGGCTGGGGGGCCAAGGCCCTGGCCACGTGTGGGGGGGGATCGCACCCGCTGCCCAGACGGAGCAACAACATTGGGGTGGGTGGCGGGGCCCTGGGGGCTCATAGCTCACCGCACCGTCTGCGCCCACCCCCGGCGTTTCCGATGGAAGACAGGCGGCTGGTGATAAATCACTGGCTCCCACCCCCACCCACCCGCAGCGGTGGAGAAGGGTAGCTCCATGACAGAGCCAGGGCCTGAGACAGAGACACAACCAGGCCTAGGGAGGGAGAGACAAGGACAGAGACAGTGACACAGCGTCTCTGACACCGGCCAGGGTCCTTGCTAGAGTGCCTGGCCTCTCCCCCAGGGACCCCCTCCAAAAAGCCCATCTGGAAACCAGCTGAGCACCACCCCCCACCCCATCTGACCCCCAACAGAGAGGTGGAGGAGGGAGAGAGGCCTCTGCAGTCATAACTAGTCCCCTGGGAGGACAATAAATCAACAGGGGGCTCTCGGGAAGCACTCCCCACTCCAGGCCAAGGAGGTCTTTGGGGTCACTGGTCCTGGTGATTGGGGCCGGCTTTGGCTGTGTCCCTCCTTCCTTAAACAGCCCTGGGGGAATTCCCCCCTCTTTCTTCAGCACAAACTGGCCTGTAGAGGTCTATACCCAGTGCTTTCTACACTGGATCATCTTCTGTCTCCACAGACAGGAACCGTCTGCAAGGAGTGACTCTGGTTGTGGCCTCATCAGGAGACCCCTTGTGGGCTACTGGCCTATCACTGGCCCCACAGGAACTGGGGTCAGCGTGTCTTCTCCAGTGAAGTCTCTGGTGGGCAGAGGGGGGTGTCTGCTCAGCCCCAAGGGAGATGCTGTCTGTCCCTTCTTCCGTCCTGCCTTCCTGTCACCATCCCCACAGGGTACTACTGAAGGCTGACTGGACAAAGGGTGCTGAGAGATGAGCCAGGTGGGCCCCCAGGTGTGAGCACTCCTCCCCACATGCACACACACAGGCAGGTGTGAAGTCAGTAGCTGGTGGGAGAGGCCTGAGAGAGCCCGTGGGAGTGCTCCCAGGAGCTGTGGGGTGTGCTCTGCAGACCCCCAGGCCCAGTGGCACCCACCTCAGCAATTTCACTCTAGGGTCTGTTCTGCAGATATGCCCAGGGCTCCTGTGGGCAGGTGAGGACCTGTCCATGAGGAAACACCAATGTCCACCATGAAGTCACCGGGGCTTGCTTCAATCAGTGGGGCTGGAGGTGGGAGTCCTTGTCTAGAAAACCCTTTGGTACTCTTGGACTTCCAGGCCTGAGGGTCCCCTGGACTGGCCTGGGCCTGGTCCTATGAGTGTTCCCTTGACCCTCAGAACACACCCTCTCAAAGGAGGCACAGGGGGTACAAAGGCTGCAAGTGCCTGGCTCAGCCCATGGGAGGGCTTGGGTTCTCCAGAGCGTGCAGGGAGCAGAGAGAGGGGGCATAGATACCGGTGTGTGCAGGGGGGCCCTCACCTGAGCACTTATCCATGCATAATGTGGTTCACACCAGTGTGTGGCTGGGGTGAGGGCTTGGGGTACAACTCCCTTGGCCCCAGAAACCCACCCAACAGAGGCCCCCACCCCTCCTCTTGCCCCCTCCTTCCACTGAGATTGTTCTTACTGCGCTGCCCTGGGGGGCTCACTTAGTTGTTCAGGCATATCAGACAAACTGAGGGGCTCCAAGCCCAGCAAACCCACTGGGAGTGGGAGGGGCACATTCAACCACAGGGGTCAGCCCACTCTGCCACCCCAGCCCTCCCAAGGGCAGTTCTCTCCTCTGTCTTGGTCCTGGGGAAACTGAAGGGGATAGTTTGAGCTTTGCCGGAGGAATCCCGGGGATGTGGGAACACGGACCTGGGGGAGTAGAGGGTCCCCATTGCAGCTGCATCCCTGAGCAGGCCTGGGGTGCCCACCCCTAGGAAGAAGGCCACAACCTAGGCCTGGAAGTCTGGTGAGCCAGGGGTGAGGTCAACTGGGACCCTGGGCCTCTGGTGGCTCCTAGGCTGGGAAGGGGCTTTGGGGAAGGGCCTGGGGGTAGACCCAGGGCTGAGCTTTGCCCAGAGCATCTGCTTCAAAATCTATTTTGATGTGATTTGTATGGGGGTTTTGCTTTTCTCTCTGCTTTGTTTATTTAAAGATGTTTTTGGAGAATTCCAGCCAGTCTCTGCAGTGGCTGGGGAAGGGGCTGCTATCTGAGCAGGGCTAGGAGGCGGGATCCCCGATGTGGCCTGTCCTGGCAAGCCCGTCCGTGTCCCTGCTGCCACTAAGGGTGCTCACTACACTTGGACAGCACCATCTTCCTGCAGGAGTGTAGCTGGGGGGGTAGAGGCCCAGAACAGCACCAGCAATGCAGGCCAGAGCGGATGTGAGCCCAGGGACTTGGCTACCCAGAGATTAGGCAGCTCCCTCATTTTTTGCTGAGGTGGAACCAGGACACTATCGACTTTCTTTATGGGAAAACTGGGAGTCCAGAGCCTCTCCCAGCACTAAAGGCCTCACCTGGACACCTCTACCCTGAGGGTCCTTGGTGTAGGAATCTATGCTGTGGATGTTTTCCTAGTCTGGGGTTCTGGGCCTGGAGAACCCTGCTCTGGGGTTCCTAGTCTAGGGGTCAGGGACCCTGGCCTTCCCTTTCTTGGAGTGCCAGGTGCTACGGGCTGCCATGGTTGTCTCTGGGATATCAGGCAACCCTTCTCCGTGGGTTGGGGATCTGTTGCTGCAGGAATCATCCCAGATGGGTACACTCCCGAGTCGCTCATGGCAAGACCAGCAGGAGGACTGGCTGGAGCACAGGCAGTTTCCCAGCATACCATGAAGTGTTTCCTGCCAGGACTGACCAAGAAGACTCTCAGCCTTGACTCCACAGACCTCCTGAGTCCTAGCCAGACTTCAGTGCTGCTGTTGAGTCCCCGAATGCTCCCCAGATCATCCCAGAGTCCTCTCTGAATTCTCCCCAGGTTGCTTCCTGAGTCCTCCCAGTTCTTCCTAGGTCCTTCCTGAATGCTCCCTGGAATCCTCTCGCAGTCCTCCCATGCGCCCAGGCTTGGGCTTGTACCTTTTTGGGTCCTGGTGGGTGACTGAGGTTGGAGTTCTGTGGGTGCCAGCAGAGTCCTGAGCCTGGAACTACCCCAGGCAGTCCAGGAGGCAAAGTGACCGTGGGCTGGTCAGTTCACAGGTGTGGCAGCAGGACTGTGAAGGAATGGGCTTATCGCCTCACTCCCTCAGCAGTGGCAGCTGGGTACGCTCAGTGGCCATCTGGCTTCCCTGGGTTTCTGAGACAGGCTGGACAAGCTTGACAAATCGCCCGTGCCCCCTCGTTCCCCACACATCCCCACCTCCTGATGCTCCCTGTGTCATCCTGGGCATGCGGTGCCGCTGTGCCCTTGGCTCTGCATGCCGGGCCAGTGATGCAAGCCTTCTCAGGGCTGGGGTGGGGGGACCCTGCACATACATGCTCATGCATCCATAGCAGCCCTATCTGTCTTTCCTTCCCTGGGGGAGACCACAGCTCCAGGTGGGTCACACATGAGGGGCACACATGTTTGCTCCGGGGCAAACCTAGAGCAGACCGGCCCCTCTAAGTGAGCAAATAACACCACTGTGTATGTGAGTGTGGACATGCCAGAGGTGTGCTGCCCACCTCTCTATGAGCATATGTGAGTCCTCATGAGTGTATGCATGTCCCCACATCTCCATGAGCATGTGTCCATGTCTCCTCATCCCCCGTGAGGGTGTGCCCATGTCCCCTCATCCCTGTGAGCATGCACCTATATCCCCTCGTCCCTGTGAGGGTGCGTCTGTGTCCCCTCATCCCTGTGAGGGTGTTCCTGTGTCCCCTTGTCCCTGTGAGTGTGTACTCATGTTCCCTTGTCCCTCTGCCCATGTCTGCTCCCCCCTGTGATCATGCACCCATGTCCTCTCATCCCTGTGAGCATGTGCCCGGGTCCCTAGACCCTGCGAACACACGCCTGTGTCCCTTCGTCCCTGTGAGTGTGTGCCTGTGTCCCCTTGTCCCTGTGAGTGTGCACCCATGTCTCCTGGTCCCTGCATGTGTGCCCATGTCCCCTGGTTCTTGTGAGGTGCGTCCATGTCCCCCGGTTCCTGTGAGCCTGTGCCCGTGTCCCCTCTCCCTGTGAGCATGCACCTGTGTCCCCTCATCCCTGTGAGCACATGCCCGTGTCCCCTTGTCCCTGTGCCCATGTCCCCTCCTCCCTGTGATCATGCACCCATGTCTCCTCATCCCTGTGAGCGTGTGCCCTCGTCCCTGTGCCCCTGTGCCCATGTCCCCTCATCCCTGTGAGTACATGCCCGTGTCCCCTCACCTCCTGTAAGCATCCTCACACCTTCTGCGGGCACGAGCCTGGCTGCCCCACCCCCACCTCATGTGCCCTTTGGCGGCCGCACGGTGTGTACACAGGGGTTTGTTTTCTCTGCCTCACGGGCCAGGGGTGTGCTCGTAAATTGTGCGGTCGATGACACATTTATCCTGCAGGCGGCTGGCGGTGTGAATTTATAGCAGCCCTCCTTCTCAGCTGAGGCAGGACAGGGGCCGGGATGCCTCACAGGCAGGCACCTCCAGGCCACTCTGCTGGGCAGTTGTGGGGCCACAGGGGCAGATGGCTGGGCCAGGAGGGGCTCAGGAGGGCCCCCAAGGCCTCCGCATGCTCAGAACCCCTCAATCTCAGGGAACTTGTGGCAGCTGTGAGGCCAAGAGGCTGGGCCATGCTGCCTGGGTGAAGGCTGGGGCCCAGGGGCTGCCCACCTGCTGGAGACATGAAGGCCCAGAGCCTGGCCTGATGCCGAACACACCCTCTCCTTCCTACTCTGTTCCTCAGTCTCCCTTCCTCTGAAATGGGGGACCAGTTTCAATGCACTGGGAAGAGCAGACATGGAGTACCACTCCCCTTTGGGTGCTGAGTCAGCAGCCATTGCTGCTGGACCTGCTGGGAGCATGGGGTTTGGGGGAGGACTGTCAGGAAAGGCAGATAGGGCCACAAGCAGGGAGGAGGGGTGTGAAGTCAGGCCGGATAGGGCCCCTCGGGGTACGCCTGCCCTCCTCTGCCTTATAAAGATGGGGCAACTGAGGCCCAGGCCACATGGGCCTGGGGAGAGGGCCTCAAGACCCCCGATTGCTGCTCCCCAGGGTGCAACGAGGGGGCTCCTAGGCTTGCCTCTCACCCCCCCTGATCTCCTTTGTCCTGCAAAGTCTGGAGGTGGGACGACTGTGAGGGCTCGACAGGCAGATGATGGAGCAAGTGGGTCCGTGGGGGCCACAGCCGGGGCGGGAGCCTGGCTACCTCCCCTTCGTCCATCGGTCAGTCTGCATGCAGGGTCGGGTCTCCAGGGGACCCTCTGTCGGCTCTCAAGCTCCCTCCCAGCTCTGGCCGCCGGCCCCCCTCGCCGCCTGCTGTCAGGATGAGC
>NW_007248431.1:357109-364702 GCF_000164805.1 Carlito syrichta
ATGAGCGATGGCCCGCCCCTCCCCAGCCTGCGGCCCCAGGCCTGGTTCCCGCTCATTAGCTGCTGACACTGTTTGCTCTCCCGCCTGGGACGCCCACCCCCGTCACAGGCCATTTCTCCTGGCGCCCCCACCCCCGAGGGCCCGCCCAGGGGTCCAGGGTGCTGGGCCACGTGGGCTGCTGGGTGCCAGCAGGATCCGCACTTGGCTCCCAGAGCAGCGGCCAGGTGGAGTGCCAGCCACCTCCCTTGCTTCGCGGGGACAGCCACAGGTGACCCTGAGCCCCCTCGGCCCTGCCCATCTCTTACAGGCCAGACCACCGCTAAAGTGAGACCACATTGCGCAGCCACAGCTCAAGAACGGTGCACACACAGGGTGGTAGGCATCCGTGGTGAGAGGCTCTGGTGACAGGCACCGAGCTCACTGCTCTGTCCTGTCTCCATCATTGCCTCCAATTCTGTCTTTCCTCTCTGGGTCTTTGCCCTCAGCCCCATCCTGTTGGGTGACCCCGGAGCCCCCCAGCCCTATGCAAGAGGCACATGCCCCACCTGGAACCTCTCTGTCCCCCACAAAGCCCCACGCACAGCCGGGGGCACAGGTCCTGGGCAGCAGGCACCCCCACCCCACCCCCGCCTGATGCGGCCACAGCTGGGCGGCATCAGGACCGCAGGCAAGTGGCAGCCAGTCCTTCACTTAAAAATGTGTTTGTGATTTTGGCGGCGGAGTAGATAACGGTGACGAATGGCCGGCCTGCCCCCCAGGGCCCCTGGCCCATCTGGTTTGACTTTGGCCTGTCGGCGGGTGCCCTTGGGCCCGTACCCCTGCCATCAGGCAGTACCCTCAGAGCGAGGCCCAGGGGCCCATGTGGCAGCCCAAGGTACCTCTCGGCCTTTACACGCTCTGGTCCCACTGCTGGAAATGCCTCTCTCCACCCGTCTGTGCCCCTCATCACGGACTCCCTTGGCTGTGCCCACAGGGCCACCCCTGCAGCACCAGGCTGGAAGACCCTGGGCAGGGCTGGGTTTGCAGGGTGGTGGGAGGGCATAGCCCAACAGGGTGAGGGCAGGCCCTGACTGGGCCCTGTGTCCCTGTCCAGGGGAATGGTAAGCCCACCTGAGGCTGAGGGCCAAGGGAAGGTGGGGTGGGGCGGCTGGGGCGGGGCTGTCCTGGCAGGGCAGCCCATGTGGTCATCGTCAGGAGGAATTTCTGACAGGGCTCTGGACCCTCCAGACCATTGCTTATCCGGCAGGAGTGGTGGCTTCCGTGTCCGGCCCCAGGCTCCACAGGGAGGTCGGGGAGGTCGGGTTCCAGTGCCCCTTCCTTCTCCAGTCCTCCTCACCACTCCCTTCAGGCCTCCCCCAGGTGGGCAGAGGTTCCTAAGAGGCTGCCCTATGCTGCAGTGAACACCCTGGCTAGGGGCTGAGTTCTGGCCAGTCGCCACAGGGCATGGTCAGAGGTCCACTAGGGACACTGGCTCATGTGTTCCTTGGCATAAAGGAACCTTTTTGGATTCTGCCCACTCAGGTCAGAGACAAGAGTCAGACCCAGCCCTCAGGGAGGAGATAAGGGGAGGTGAGGATGCTCGGAGGTCCCCAGCCTTTCTCAGGGGTCTGAAAAGGGTCTGTGCAGGAGTGGAGGAGGGAGAGTGCTCAAGCAGAGCCTGGGGGCCTGGGAAGGCAGCATTCTACTGGGGTGGGGACCACCCCAGGGGAGCAGCCTCAACTGTTTCTGTCCCCAGCTGCATCCCCAAGTGAGCCCACTCCCTGCCCTGGTGGTGGGGACAGTTGTAGGGGGAGGGGAGGGGCAGCGCTGTGTCAGGACCCCACCCCTCCCCCAGCAGGAAAATCCCTCTCCCTCAGTATCACATTGTTGAGAATTAACTTTGTTGAAATAAAAATTGGTCGTGGTATTAACTCGGCCTCAAGGATTTTCTCTGGGATCCCAGAGGCCACAGAGGGGTCAGACACCCATTCCCAGAGCCGGCCGCCGGCTCAGGTTTCAGGGGCGCAGAGACCTCTGAGTTCTCTGGCTGTAGTTCTTGGGATAGCACTTGGTTCCTAGGGGCTGAGGGAGCCACTCCAGCCCTGCATTCTCTTGCCCTGGGCTTGAGGGGGATTAGCCCAGACAGTGCGGGTCTCAGGCATCTATCCCTGCCCCTCCTCTATGTCTCCATGTCCCTTGGCAGTCACAGTCAAGTGGCTGACACCTCCCGCCACCCCCCAGGATTCTGACATGACCTTGGCCTCACATCCTCTCCAGGCCTCAGTTTCCCCACCTGTAAAATGGGAGACTCACCCTAGTCTGGGGCATGGATGCCCTGAGTACAGACGTCTAGGTAGACAGATGTCCTGAAAACCTCTGGGGCATGAGGGAAGGCTGAGCCCACCTGGGTCTCTCCAGAGGGTGCCAGGCAGACACACAGGCACTCATGGCCTCAGCATGGCCTCACTTGAAGTGGGTATCCCTGTCTGCCTATGGGCGTGGGCACCACTCAGAAGTCTCCCCAAGACCAGCTCCCAGGGAGGCAGGTAGAGGAGTGGACCCTATCAGTGCTACCTGAAAGGAAGCGGCCATCAAATCTATTTACACACACACACAGATCTGGGTGCAACTGCTCTAAAACTGCTGGGGATCTCCCCCACTCCCTATGTAGTCCCCTCTGGCCGGGCACTGGGCTGGTGAGATCCCCTGGGGTCTCTGCCCTGAAGTGCGTGTCCCTGCAGGGAGTCTGTGCCTGTGCACACGAGCACGCAGTACAGGGCCTGGGGGCAGCTGGTCTTGCATCCCAGTAGCCAGGTTCAGGCGAGACTTCCCAGCCGGTGGTCCCTTGAAGCCTCATCTGCCCCCAGCCCAGGCGGTGTGTTTTGGGGGTGGGGGGCAGCCTGGGAACGGGCTGGGATGGGGGCCTGGGAACGGAGGCGGGGGCGCCAGGGGATGCACGAGCACGCCCAGCTGTTGCTGCCCGGCTCCAATTCCCGCTCCGCACCGAGGCCAGTCCCCCGGGCCAAGGCTGGTGGTCTGCCTGGGAGGGAGTGGGGGGCATGGGGGCCATGTCTTCTTCCGGGCGGTGGTCCCTGGGGTAGTAGAGGTAGGAGGGAACCACCTTCAAGCTGAGTGGCAGAACCAGCCAGCAGGGAGGGCCCTCCTTTCCCCCACCCTGCATGCAGCAGATCGCAAAGCCTGCTCTGAACAACCAAGTCACCTGGAGCCCCTGTGCCTCCTCAGCCAGCATCCAGGCCAGCCTCCTCCCTGGGCCTACATAGAAGGGAGCACAGCTGCTTCCCCATCTCCTGCCTGCACACCAGGCCTCTGTTGTATTCTGTGAGGCTGACACCAGCCCGTCCCCTCCTGGTTTCTGCCAGGGCTGGTCCTTCTGCCTAGGAAGCCTTTCTACCAGGACCACCCCCAAACTCCTACTCATGCAAGTGTCCCTGTCCCTAGGATGCCACTCTGAGTACTGGGTCCTACACCAACTAGGTGTCACCCTCTTTTCAAGACTCCTAGTGCCCCAAGTCTGGCACAAGGCTGGACACCAGGGTGGGGTGCACAGTTCCATCGCCATGAGTGAAAAGCGCATTCCTTAAGGAGACCACCTCCCCAATGTCTCAGTGTCCCCATCTGAACCACCCTTGGCTGAAGGCATCCATTGCCCTGCAGAGCACGTCTGAGCTCTATGAGGAGACTGAAGCCACCAGGGCCTGATGTTCACCTCTCCAGGGTTCTGAAGAGAGTAGATAGACCCTGGAGAGGCTGAAATGATGTGGGTGATCTGGGGGCTCTCCCAGTGCAGGAAAGTGGGGACCTGGCTGGCTGTCCTGTAAACACTCGGCTGACTTCAGCGGAGGCTGAGTGCAGGCAGAGTAGCTGGTGGGGTGGGGATCGGGGGGGAATCTTCTTACTGCTAAAATCCCTCCCGCCTGCCCAGTGGCCCCCAGGGAAGCCCTGTGATGCAGGAACCTGATATTTTAAGACTTAAAGCAAATGTTTCTGGAGCCCAAGCTGTGCTGAGGCGCCCGCCCGGGCCTCGTGGGGGCAGGGCTAGGGGAGGAAAGAACCTCTCCCCATGCCCTCCCCCAGCTCACCCTGACCCTCCCTGGGAAGTTTCTGGGGACAGGAGGGGTGGTGAAGCTGAAAGCCCCTTGAGCACCTTGAGATTCCTCTGGAACCTGAGGATGAAGGGCCTGATATTGTCTCCCAGCTCTGTCAGCCCCTCTCTGTCAGGCCTACAACACCAGGCATGCTCCATTGGGAGCTCTGAGCCTTCTAGGGCTGACCTTACCTGACCCAGAGCCCAGGGATGCTTCCACTGCCCTTCCAGCTGCCATCAGGGTGGGCATGTCCAAGTGCTGCTTCTGAGCCACGGGCAGAAGCTGCCTGGAGCTCAGGGCTGAGAAACCTGAAGCCTTCTGTCCCACAGGGCAGGAGATCTGGGATCAATTGATGATGTCTGCCTGGGGTGCAGCACTGAGAAGGATTCAGATACTCAAACCAGCTTTGTGGGTACAGGAAAGCAACATGACACAGTTTCTCTCTTTTCTCTTCTTTTTACTTTATTTTAGAGACAGGGTCTTGCTCTGTTGCCCAGGCTGGAGTACAGGGGCACGATCATGGCTCTCCACAGCCTGAAACTCCTGGGCTCAAGCAATCCTCCTACCTCAGCCTCTGCAAGTGTTGGGATCACAAGCATGACCCATGGTACCCAGTCATGACAGGATTCCTCAGAATGGAAAGGGCTACTTCATCACCTGGAGGCTCAGGGTCCAGGCTCCACCCTGGGTTCAGTGGCATCATCCTCCTCTGGGAGCCTCCCAGGGGCCCTTGAGGGTTGGAGCACCACGGTGGAAGGGCTGGCTGGGTAGGAGAGAGCACAGGGCAGGGAAGCAGGGACTGTGCTGGGGCAGTGAAGGATTAAAGTCTAGTATCTAAAACACATTTCAGGGGCTGCACCAGCCAGGTCCAGCTGAGGATTTGGGGGTGTGGGGGAGAGATGCTCTGGGGATTCTTCCAGGGCAAGCTATCCCCAGGACCCCAGCCAGTAAGTCCCCCATCCCTTGAAGTTCCTGCGCCAAGGTTGTGGTCTGGTCTCAGCTAATGGGGCTGGGCCACACTCCCACCCCCTAGTCAGGGAGCCTGTCAGAGCCAAGAGTCTCCCTGGGGGCCATCTCTACCATTTTACAGATGAGGAAACTGGGGCCCAGAGAGGCGACAGCCCTTCCAGGTTACATGGAGAACCTTTAGCCCACTCTGCTGCGTGGACCCTCCTGCCACACATTGCTTTGCCCAGCCCCTGAAGCCTGTGAGAGGCTTGCTTCCGGTCATCTGGGCTTGGGTTAGGACAGACCCAAGTATGTATCCCATGGTCGCATCAACCTCCGAACACCTGTTCATGTTGGGCCCTGCCTTCACCATGGGGCCTTGTTGTCATCACCTGACCTCGGTTCACTCCTCACTGGCCTTACTGCCCTGGTGAACTCCTGTGTGCCCTCAAAATCTGCTAGAGCCTGAATCCTGAGCCCTGGAGTGCCCCTCCTACAGCTCTGGCCCAACTGCCCCCAGCCTTCCCCTGATGGGGAATTCCTTGCTCTCTGTGCCCCCAGAAGTCCACCAGCCTCTTCTTGGCCAGTACCATGCCTGGCTCTGCTACCTCATCTCACTGGACCGGCCTGGACCCATGCTCTGAGGACAGACATATCATGTCACTGTTCCTCAGTTTCTCCAACTGTGAAATGAAGGTGGTAAATGTCAGGTGGGTGTTGAGCAACAGGGTCCAGAGGGCCAGGGTGGGAGGGCGGCCTCTCCCGGTTGGCCTCATCCACCCCTTGGACTGAGGTCTGCCCCACTAACTGGCAGGAGAGCTGGGAACAGGGCCTACACCTCCAAGGCCCCACTCCCGTCCAGGGCCCAGACGTCAGTTGCTCAGGGCCTCAGACCTCACCCTCCCACCAGCCCCCTGCTGTGGGAAGCCCCCTGCCAGGCTGGGGGCTGAAGCCAGACTTCCCAGAGGCCAGTGACTCCCAGTGGCCATGGCCAACACCCAGCCCACCATCGCCTGTGTGGCTCCATCATAGTACCACCCACAACCCCCATCACTCTTTTAACTCAGCATTTTCGTATATTCTCCAGGCCTCAGTTTTCCTACATACATCGTGGGAAAGAGCAGATGGGCAGTTTGGAGGAGAGGAGAGGGTATCCCAGGCACTTAGAGCAGCTGAGGCTGAGGTGGGAGGAGGTAGACAGTGTTACATGGGGGCCAGGCGGGAAGGAAAGTTGGGAGACTCTGTCAGCCCCCTCCAGAGACACAGAGAGGTCAGGGCCCCACACGGAGCAGAGGAGCCAGGATCTAGCCCAAGGGCAGAGCAATGCCCTGTAGGTGGAGGGCTCCAAGTGTGGGTTCCCACTATCCCACCCACAGATCTCATCTTCTAGGCCTCTCCAAGGATGGTAGGGGGTCGCTACCCCCACCCTTAGCCCTAGACCCGCTGACCTTGTCACCACCCAGGCCTGTGACCCCACCAGAGGCTGGAAACACACAGGCTCAGAGCCGCCGGGCAATTCAAGCTCCAACTCACTCACCTGCCCAGGTGAGGGTAGGCTCAGCGATGGCCTCACACCCAGACCTGGCCCCTCCCCTCAGAGCCCCTCCACCGTCCCCAGGCCCTGGCCCTGCTTGAGCACCCAGGCTCCAAACCAGAAAAACTAGATGAAGAACAAATAAGCCCATGCTGCAGCCTCCACTGCACTTGGGGAGCAGGGCAACGGGGTCCTAAGGGCCAGAGTGGGAGGGCAGCCTCTCTCTCTTGGTTGGCCCCATCTGCCCCTTGACCAGAGGCCTGCCCACTGGGCACCAGCGTTGGCCCTGCCCGTCCCTCAGTGGAGTGAGCTTTCCACCCAGCAGCCGACAAAGCAATTGCTGCTCTAACAGCTATCTTCTTGCCATGGGCTGCTTCAGGGAAGTGAGCACCTCGTCACTAGGGGCATGCAAATAGTGCCGGAAGGCCACAGCAGAAAGCTAGGGTAAGACTGATTCCCTAAGGTTCTTTTCAGACAGAGTCTCTGGACCCAAGACTTCCTCTTTGAGCCTGAGGTTCTGTAGCTCTGTACTCCAAGATGATGACGTGTCACATGGTGAGCATGATACTGGGTATGCCATAGGTGCTAGGTAAAAACTCATCCAATCAACAAACCTCAGTGGGGTCCAGGGCTAACTGGCTGTCTCAGGTTCATCAGCCTCTAACCTTCCCTGACCCTGTCCTCTGTAAGGATCAGGCCAGCCCACTGGATCCTGCAGTACATTAGACAGGCCTTCTCTCCTCAGTGTCTGCCATCCATGCCCAGGGCCCTTGCACAGGACCACAGCTGGAAATTGGAGCCATCTTTTCTAGGTTTGCATGTTGTTTTCCAGTATATTTGCACATTCTTAGTTCAGCAGTCTCTTCTGCTGAAAGGAGAGGGCAGTCGTGCAGCAGGGCCAGTTGGTGAGCTATGTGTAAGGGTGGCCAGCAGGGGGGTATGGCACTGGGCTCTTCCAATGGGCCAGGGCGGGTCCTGGGGCCCAGGATGCTGCCTGAGGTGGCTGGGAGGGCAGCCAGGAGTGAG
>NW_007248431.1:364722-377910 GCF_000164805.1 Carlito syrichta
TGCCACCCTCAAAAAGGACCTAAAGAGGACCCCACCTGACAGGTGGGAACAGGAGGTGAGGGCCAGAGGGGACTCCAGAGGACTCTGGATTAAGCTTCACTGTAGGCTAGTTGTTAGCTCAGAGCAGCAAGGAAAGAGGGTTTTAAAGTTGGGAGCTATGGAGGGGAGCAAGGACTAGCATGCAGGGCAAGATGGGGCCTGAGATAGGAGGGGACAGAAAAGCCCTGCAGGGGTGAGGGACAGAGGGACAGTGGAAAGGCCAGAGTCCTTCCTCACATCTGTTCAGTGACCCCACATGCCAGATGAATGATCCATCCACCCGTGGTGCTGCTAGCCAGGACTGAGGTTGCAGAGACTGGAAGATAGCTGGCTGGAGCAGCAGGGCCGGACCTGTGCGTGAGGGCTGGGCCCCTTCCTGGGGCTTGGCAGCGGCCTCAAATGCGGGCTGAGCACCCAGCTGTCTTGCAAGGACACACTGCCCCACCCTCAGACTGTGCCACCGGACACTCACATGACCCATGCCTGGCCACCCGCCCACCGCACCCCTGCCAATCATGCTGACCTTCTGCCCACCAGCACCTGCTAGGGGCTGACAGAGGTCTCTATTCCCGGCCAGGCGCCTGCATGGGTTATATTTAGGCCATGGGGGGCTGGGCTGCTGACCCCCTCCCGGGGCCTGGGGTGGGGGCAGCTGAGCCTGGTGGCTCGGACTGGGCTCTGAGGCCTGTCTGCTGCCTGTAGGGCCTCTTCCTCTGCTTCTGCCCTTCTATCCATCAGCCTCATACAGGCTGGGAGGCCTGCGTTCTGGCCATGCTTCCTATGGGAAACTGAGGCTGGTGCAGGGTCTGAGCTCCTGGTCTTGAGAGATGAGGCTGATAGCTCTGGAAACTCTAGAGATTCCAGCCTGAGGGGAGAGACTCAGGAGCCCCAGGTGGGGTGGGGGACTGTCAAGAGGCCCAGAAGTGACATGAGGTCATTCCCTCCTGAGAGCTCCCAGGGCCCTGCCCAAGGGGACACTGAGCCCCAGGCCCTTCCTGCCCGGCCAGGCTGGAGCCCTCTTCCCTCCTGCTGCCCAGGCAGGATGTTCCCAGGGAGGAAATGGCCCCTCGGAGGTCACCCAACCCCCAGGAGTCCAGGGCCACTTCCTGCCCCACGTGGGCCTGGGTTCTGCCCCAGTCTGCCACCCTGGGCCAGACCCCAGACTTCCTGCCCTGCAGTGTGGAGAGCAGGGGTGTCTTGGCCTCACCCACCCGACTCCAGGGCCTGAGAGCCTCCTCTGGGTCTTACCACTCTCACCCCACAGCCCTGGTCAGAGGGAGATCCACCCTGCCCTGTGTCCTCCCTTCCTCAGTGCACGGACAGACCCCGCTGGGGCACCACCTCACCAACACTCCACAGCCCATATCAGTGAGGACTGTGGGCCCAGACCCCCTTTGTCCAGTGCCAGAAGCTTTGACTGCATCAGAGCATCAACCGGTGACAGCACCACCGGGCTGGCCTTGACCTAGGGATCTAGCCTGGATCCAATGGGTCCCATGGATAGAGGTACTCCCTGGCTCAGCTCCACCCACCAGGCCCTCCACAGCCTGCTCAATGGGGCTTCCTTCCCCTGCCAAGCCCAGAACTGGGTGGATCTCTGGTCACTCACCCCCAACCACCACCCCCCACAGCAGGAAGCACATAGCTGGGGATTGCGGGTTGCTGCAGGCCAGGAGGGGCTGAGAGCAGGGCTGGGGGCTCTGGGCGGAAGTGGGGCCCAGCCCACTCTGAGGTTCAGGAAGTGGGGGTCTTCAAAGCTTCCTTTTAACTAGACAAGGTGGAGCTGGGTGGCTGGAAGGTCAAGGGCCTAGCTGCAGCTCATCCTCATGGGCCAGACACCGGCTGGGTGGCCCATATTGCAGTGGCTCAGGCTGGGGAGCTGTCACTTGGGCCTCCGCAGGTGGCCAGCAGTCAGAACTGGAAGGCTCTGAGCCAGTCTGGTCTGGAGTCATGGTAGCTGAGGGGGCCGAGGGGCAGTCAGATAGGTGTGTGTGGCCAGGCTCAGGGCAGGGAAGGGCCCACCTCAGTCTAGACCTGTGTTCCTTCCAGCCAGGCCTCCCCCATGGTTTGCCCATCTCCACAGTGAGGTGACAATCTCAGGCCTGTCCGGGCTGCGGCCCAGGCACGGACACAGACTCCTGAGGCAAGGCAGCACCTTGACAGACAGACAGTAGGGCTGACGGTAAGATGGAAAGCGTGCTGACCAGGGCAGAGAACCCAAAGCCTTTGGGGCCAGAACAATGGAGGCTGGGCCCTGTCAGACCCCCCCCAAGGCCTGGCTTCCTTCTCCACTTTTGTTCATGCCATAGCCCCACTGAGCACCCACTCAACCCCACCTGAGCTCTGGGACCCAGCCCCTCCAGGCCTTTTCTCCCCAGCAGGGCAGGCCCTGCAGCCCAGTACCCCTCAGTCCTGCGGACACCCACTCCAAAGTAGCCCCCGAACCAATGTACACATACATGGGTGCCAGAAAGTCTTTGGGGACCCAGCCCAGACACCCAGAGTGCAGGTAGAGGATGAGGTAGCTGTTGCCTTTGGACAATTGTGGGAGCCTAGGAGGTACTTGAGAGGTCCCACCCTCCTGGCCATTGTCATCCTGGCTTAGCTCCTACCTGCCATGGAGGACCTGGACACACTACCGCATCCATGGGTGCCTTGGTCCCTGAGACCTTGCCCCAGAAGCATCTCAGAGTGAGGTAAGGCAGCACCTTGTCTCAGGAGTCTCTGTCCGTGCCTGGGCCGCAGCCTGGACGGCCCCACCCCCGCCCACACATGATGGGCGGTCGTCAGTCAGCACAGCCAGCCCCTCTGGCCATCCATCACCAGCCTGCGGCCACAGGAGGAATGGCCTGTTTGTTTTGCCAGCTCTGTGTCGCTCCCTGGGGCAGGGGCCGGAGGAAATGACCATATTCTGCCTGGGCGGGCAGATGGACGGCAGGGGTGGGCAGGCACCAGGGGCAGGACCAGGCTGGGTTGTGGCAGGATCTCCGGCTCATCCAGGCCCTGTATAGATGCCCACAGTTTTGCTCTGTTCTGTGCCTCGGTCTCCCCTCTGGCACCAGGGTGAGCAACACTGGGGTTTTCTGACTGTTCCCACAGTGCTTGTCTCCATCCAGGTCACTCACCCCTGTCCCTTGACACTGGTGGGCTCAGGTGTCAGCTGTCACCAGGTGGGGGGTTCCCCAACTGAAATCCAAGATGCTTGATCCTGGCTGTCCACATAGGCCATGGGGGGAGGCTCTGGGGCTAGGTCTGGGCCACAGACCAACTGGTTGGGGAGGTGGGGTGTCAGGAAGTGCCTGGGCACCAATTTGGTGACATCCAGCCTTGAGAACGGAGCTGGGTACACTTGGGGTCATATTGAAAGAGGTAACACATGTAGAATGGAAGAGGTGCCATCCTGCACCTAGAGGCTGATGTCCAGACCCCAGGGCAGTGTCGTCTGTGTCTCCACAATGATTCCTGCGGCCTCATGATGGTAAGGTCTTTATAATACGATGTAGAGTTGCACATGTATGTGTGTATGAGGTACACATGACAGGTACAACTTGCTGACCATGCTAGGAGCTCAACAGTCATTTTCTTGCTTCTTCTCACAAAACCCCCAAGGTTCCGGAGGGTAGAACTAGGATATGTCTTTTTCTACTGCAGCCTTGGATCCCTGCCCTGATCCCTAACCCATAATCCAGTCCCTCTTGACTCCCTATTCTGGGCCACTGAGGAGAGCTGTGGAGGAGGAAGGTGAGCTCTGGAGTCCGCGGCATCTAGGACAGGATGTGGGATCCCTGCTCCAGGGCAGACATCGGGCAGAGGCCAGATTCAGACTGAGAGTCTGCAGGGCCTTCATCCCTGGGGAGGAGTGCCTGACTCTGGAGTCAGGCAAATGCCCTTGGAATTCAGTTCTGAGTTCTGTGTCCCACCCCCCTTGGGGGAGAGGGGCTCCTCTGTCCCATGGAACCCCCTGTTGGCTCACCTCACAGATGGCTCTTCATCTAGGGGCAATTACCTCCTCACAGAACTTTCTCCACTTAGACCCAGCTGCTTCCTCTGCCACAGGACAGCTCTGCAGACATTTGCAGGGTTTCACCCTATGCTCTGCCCTGAATAAAGCCTCCAGCTGGTGGAGGCAGGTGCTAGAAAAGGCCCTGCACAAAAATTCACTCTCAGGTAGGGGTACTGAGAATCATCCTGTCTTAAACTTGCAGAGATAGGTGGGAGGAGCTGAGGGTGGGGACACTTGAGGCCACATGAGGGAACTGTCTTTGGGTGCTAAGTTGAGGAGTTCCTAGGGGGGAGGCTTGTGGCCCAGATCCACCTACACCAGCCAGTGCAGGGTTCCCTGCTTCATGTCCAGAGGCCTCTGAGCCAATCTGTGTCCTTGTACCCAAGGCTTCTGTGATCCGCCGGGCCTCCAGCTCACCAGGGCTGGCTTAGTGGGGCTCAAGCGCCACCCCCAATAACACTCAAGCCCACGCATCAAGACATCTTGCTGCTCACTGTCACTCTAGACACATCTCATCAGGGGTTACCTTCCTGAAGCTCTGGCGACCCTGGGTGTGGCCTGGAAGGGCACAATGACACAACAGCGCATGGCAAGTGCTATTCTGACAGCCCTGAAAAAAAAGGCAGAATCAGCAGAGGGCAGGACCCACCAGGTGTGAGGGGGCAGCCTGGTAATCCAGTGGTGAGGGTAGGGCACAGAGCTGGGAGGAAGAGGACATGTGGCCAGGGCCTTCGTCCACATGGGAGCCATGTGGGAGCCAGCAGGCAGTGTGGTGGGGGACCCTGGTCATGGAGTCCACCGGCGAGCCAGGCCGGCTTGGTTGGCCCAGGGACGCCCTGGTGCTCCCACTCCCATCTGCTCCATGCCAGCTTTGTTAGTGACTGCCTCGGTTTCTCCAGGCTGGGACTGACCTCCAGCTGCAGGGATACCTCAGTCACTCAGAGGAGCCTCAGGGCCTGGCTGTTCCCAGCAATGCCTGAGACAGTCAGGCGCCCGCCCACATCTCCGCCCTGGATGGGGTGGACGTTGGGTCATTTGGGCCTGGCAAGCACCCCAGAGGGAGGGGCTGGAGTGGCTTCGGGGCACCGGTGAAAGCTCACATCCGTCTGTCTGTCTGCCCGGCACAGCTGGTGCCAAGCACCTACTTAGCAGGACAGGGCTGCCAGCGCCTCCATGCCGCCCACACCTCCTCCTGTCCCCCATCCCTTGGCCTCGGTTTCCCCACATCTGGGAGGCCCCGTGGGTAGATGTGAAACCAAAGCCCAAGTGAACCCCCCAGTCCTTCTGGTCCTGGTGCTGGGCTGGCAGGGGAAGTTGAGTCTAGACCTGACCAGGACCCCCTCCCTCCTCCCTGTATCTCTCCCCACCCAACCGCCATTATCTCAGAGCAGACAACAGCTTAATGAGCACCCAAGTGATGGGAGGGGGCAGCTTCAGTAGGGGCAAAATCAACCTAGCCCTTGCCCTGCCCTGTTACCCACAGCTACGAAGAGAGGCAACCCCCACCAGACCCCTGTCAGACCCCCACCACAAGACCATCCCAGCAAAGGCAGAAAAGCCTGGGGGAGGAGGAGAGGGTGGAAGAACCGACTCTGAGGCTCAGCCCAGGGACCCTCCAGGACCGACTGGGGAGTGGGCCCGCTGGGCAGGGCTCCTGTGGCCCGGGGCTGTCAGGCCCGGCCCCCTCCCCGCAGCTGTCTCCAGCTCCCACCTCCCCCGCCTGCCCACCCTCAGGACTCCTATTTCACTGAGGAGATTAAGACCACCTGGCGAGAGTCCCCTCCTGCCCCTCCCCTCGCCCCAGCCCTCTCCCAGCCCCATCAGCCCCTGGAGGTGCCCTCCCGCTCCCGCCCACCTCTCCCACCCCCAAGTTCCCACGCAGCCTCCACAGCCTGCCGTGCCCTGCCATGGCCCCACGACAGCCCCACAGCTCTGACGGCTGCCGTGGACCACTTTCCCTCCAGTCCACACCCTGGCCCATTCCTCCTCTAAGTCCCTGGCCCCTGTAGTCCTCCCCCTTTGTGCCCCCCAGGCCTGCCTGCTGTGGTGCTGCTCACCACCAGCCACTGTCCCCCGCAGTGGGTCCTGGTCACCTCTCTCCCTGCCGCTCCAGGCCAAAGAGCACCGGCTGCAGCCTCCTGTGTCCTCGCTGGTCTCAGGAGGGAGCCAGCCCAGCCCAGTGCTGTCTGGGACTGCAGACTCAGCCTGGGCCCCTGTCGGGTCCAGCAGCCGGCAGACCAGGGGCTCGGCTGAGGGGCCCCCACCCCGCATAGCCTGCTGAGGGATGGCCGGCCGGGCCTGACGCTGGCTCAGACAGACTGGGAGGAATCCGGGCTCTGAAAACCACAACTCTGAGCTTGCCTGTTTGTTTGCTTTTGAGAAATTCCAACCTGGTTCAGCAGAGCCTTGAAGGAGGGAAGGGATTTGTCAGGGCTGGGGTGGGGCTGGGGCACACTCTTGCACAAGGGGAAACTGAGGCTGAGTTGGGGCACATGGATGTGGTGGGGAAGCTAGAAGAGGGTGCCCAACTGGGCTTCCCAGGGTGGGAGGTGAGCAGGGATGCCCTTCTCAAGCCCTACACCAGGCCTGACGCTCCACTGGAGCAGCAGAGGCACCAGCCCCCTACTCACAGTGCTGAGGGAACCAGCTGGGATCGGGGTGGCCCCAGGAAGCCTAGTGGCAACAGTGGTGCCACCTCAGGGGAGGGGGTAGCCATGGCTGAGAGCCAATATGAGCTCGCCATTCCACCCTGTAGGGCCCAGGCATCCTCCCCATTTCTCAGATGAAAACATTGAGGCTTGGAGAGACTGAGGTGTCCCCAGACAGCCCAGCAGGATGAGTTCACTCCTCTCCCTAGCTCCTGATGCTGGGCTGCACCACTACCTTCCTGCTCTGGAGGGCTGAGGGACTGGGGCCCTGCCAGAAAGAGCCCCATTCTCCTTTGAAGTGTCCTTCCTGGCCTTCCTACCAGCTCCTTCCCCCAAGAAGGCAGGATACTCGGCAGGTCCGGCAGATCCCCGGCCCCCAAAACCCCCACGGGGGATGGGGAGCAGCTACCACCTGCCCCTTCCCTCTCCGGCCTTGATACCCTTTACCCATGTGGAGGCCAGCCTTCCACAGGCCTCAGCTCCAGGACCCCAGGCCAGAGCCTCACCCACCAGGCGCTGCTCCCTCACACCTGCCCCAGCCTGGGCACCCAACTGACTTCAGCCCAGGTGGGCCCCCACAGGTAGGGGATATCCAAGGAGGTCTGCCCAGAGCCATAAACGTGGAGTTCCAAATGCCAGACCAGGCGCCTAGGCATGGACCTCAGCTTGCACAGACAATCCAGCCACCTGGGGGGTTCTGCCAGGGAGCAGGGCACACAGAGAGAGGACAATCCTCCCCTGCATGTGGACCAGATCTGCACACAGAGTCACAGGGACACTGTGGACAACCTGAATGAGTGGAGGATTGGATGAGAATTCCAAGTTTGATATATTTGAATATCTGTAATGCTTTAGGTGTCTTTTTAAATCCAGTGATTGCAGGGTACATGGCCTTGCTGGGACTCATGACAGAGTGTGGGGGTGGTCAGCTTAGTTGACCTGCCTCATTGCCTGGGGCCCTGTCCCCAATTCTTTCCTTCTCAGAGCTCCCCAGGGTCACTACCACCAAGCCAGACTCAGGGTTGGGGTCCCAGCCTGGAAAGTGGCCTCCCAGGGTTTCACACAGAAGGCTCCCTGTTGAGCGGTCCCAACACAGCTGTCTCCTCCTATACTAATGACCCAGCCTGGTGGGCTTTCTGCTGAGGGCTGTCATGAGAGGTGAAGTGTGTGCACATGTGTGTATGTGTGTGTCACATGCCAGCCTGTGCCCATATTCCTGTGCTGGTGTCTGTGTTGGTGTCCAATATGTGCAGATGTTTGTGCCCATGCTCACATGTGTCTGTGTATGTGTACAGTGTGCATGACCACACTCACATGTGTCTGTGCAGTGTGCATGCCCATGTTCACATGTGTGTTTGTCATATGCTCATGCTCGCATGTGTGTTTGAGTACTGAGTACGCCCGTGCTCACATGTGTCTGTGAATGCAGTGTGTATGTACCTGTGCTCACATGCGGCAGTGTCCAGTGTTTGTATGTGTACAGGCATGCCCACAGACACAGTAATGGTGTGCTCACCCGTGCACTCACCCTCAAGCTCATGAGTGTGTGTTGCATGGTGTAGTGTCAAGCATAGCAGGTGTGGTCTACTGTCCAGTGGGCCTGCCACCCAGAGGAGCCTGAGGAATGTCTGCAAGTATCATCTTCTGACCATTTGCCCTCCACCAACATCCTCCAGGTCTTTCAGGACACGTCTCTTTCCTGGGAAAGCGAGGCTCCCCCTGCTGGGGCCACAGAGTAGAAGAGGGCTAGTGGGGGTTGGTTCCTCAGGTGCGCCCCAGAGGCAGAGATCCGGCCACCTTAGCAAGCTCCACATAGGTCATGCAGGTCCTGGGCCTGGTAGCACCTGGAGTAGATGGACAGACAGATGGACAGCCAGCTCCCCATGTGGCTGGGTCCTCCCGCCAAGTGGGCAGCTAAGTCAACAGGCTCAGAAATCGGAGAGGGGCCCCGAGCCTGGCTGTCCATCAGTCTGTCTGTTTGTTTGTTTGTTCTGGAGTTGTGGGAACTTCCAGTCTGCAGGGGATCCTGGTGCCCAGCAAGGCTGGGAGGCAGGGGGTACCCTCACCCATCCGGCCCAGCCATCCCTCTCCCCATCTCCCCACATCTGCCTCCTGGAAACTTAGCCCAGAACACAGCACCCATAGCTGGGGGACAGCTAGGCTTGGTGGAGTGGAGGCCGGAGCCAGCTGTGCAGGCCTTGTGACCCTGCCCTGGCTCCTCCTGGCTCTCAGGAGGCTGGTGTCACAGGGCTGTGCACTTCTCTGTCCTTCTTTTCTCTCTGCTCCTTATCTCCCTCTCAGGGTCTGTTTCCCTGTTCACCCTGCAGTCATTGGGGCCCAGGGGCCAGGCACTAAGACTCAGATGGGACCAGGAGACAAGTGGTGTGGGGTCTAAGAAAAGTTGTAGGTGATGCAGGGAGGGGGCCTGAGGAGAGGACACACCTGGCACCTCACCCCTTCCAGCGTCCTCCCCAGCCCTGGGAGTGCACACACCAGGCTGTTTCTAACTCCCAGGCCTTGGAACCTGACGTGAAACCCCCTTCTCCCACGCCTGCCCCTCTCCAGCTTGGTCAGGTCAGCCTGGCAGGGCTCACCCTGACACCTCCTGGAGTCCTCAGTTCTGGTCAGGGGAACCCCACTGCAGACAGGATTCTTGGGCAGGGCTCCAGCCTGCTGTCAGGCACCCCCTCCCCCCAGAACTCAGGACCAGGCACAGAGACCGCCCCTCTAAGTTTCCCACAGCAGTTGGGGTAAAGGCCCACTACCAAGGAGGAGGGGGGCAGCTTGGCAGGGACTTCCGTTCCAGCAGAGGGGCACACCCCAGCCCAGGGAGGGGAGAGGTGAAGGGAGGGAAGGGTCAAGGAGCAGGAGGTCACCTGGGCAACAGGCTGAGACAAGTCCCATGGAGCTCCCAGCCTGGGTAAGAGGGATCACTGCCCGCAATCCCACCAGGCAGTGTCCGCAGCTGCAGGAACGATGCCAGCGGATGCAAGCGCGGCTGTGGGGGCCGGGACGCAGCTCCTGCCCCGTGCTTTCCGCTGCGAGCCTGGCCCCGTCCTGCTCGGCCCCCACGAGCTCCGCAATGCCCAGTGTTGACTCAGCACCCGTCTGAGGGTCTGCAAACGCACCGCGTGTGCGCAGACGCAGCCGGTGGCGTTCAGGCGCGCGACCAGGGCTGGTACGTGGAAGCCCCTCCCCCGCGCCCACCCATCTCCAGCGCTCACCCTGGTCCCTAGGCGGTGCTCCAGTTCTCCCCGCGGGGTGGTTGGGACCCAAGGGAGAGAGACCGCAGCCCAGCGGCTCCCATTCTCAGGGATCGGGGTCTCTGCCCGTCCGCGCCCACGAGGGTTACCGGGAACGACGCGTTCGCTGGGGTCGCGGGCCAAGCGCCTCGGTGGGAGGGAGGGATGGTCGACGGGACACCCGAGGGCCCAGGGTCGCTGCGCAGGCGCCCGCTGCGGGCTGGGAGTCGGGAGGGGGGAGTGGAGCGCCACGCGAGGACAGAGACTCCCGCGCGCCTGCCCGTCCCGTGTCCTGCGAAGGTTGGCCCCAGGAGGTTCGGACCTCGGGCGGCGGACCCGGCAGAGAGCGGCTGGCGCAGCAGAGACCGGCGCGGTTCCAGCGCGCGGGCGCTCCTCGACCCAGAGGCCGCGCACAAGGCAGGCGCTGGAGGCAATTTCAGGCCTTCAGTCTTGAAACGAATTTGGAGGGTCAAGCAGAGCCCCGCGCTGCCTGTGCTGACCCTCATGCCTGGCGAGCCGCCGGATTCGTCCCGCGTGCTCGGATGCCTGCAAGGAGGAGTCCCTTTCGCGGCGCAATCCCAGGGCCGCTCCCGCCACCCGCCCTACGGACCACGCGCACGCCCCTGTCTGTGTTCCGATGTATCTTAAGGTCTGCCTGGGACCAACGCGGCGCGCCTTGTCTTGGGTGACGAACTGGAAGGCGGCGCGCTGGGGGCCTGCAAGACCCTCACGGGTTGCTCCGGGCCTTCGGGGGCTGGGGACAGAGCAGCGAGGGACCAAGTGGGAAGTGGGGTCCCCCTGAGTGGGCCCGAGGTTGCCTCTGACACCTGCCCTGGGGGTGCCACATGTGCCCAGGGAGGCAGACGGGACCGACAGACCAGGGTTTAACTCGGAAATCAGGGCTTGCTTCGGAGCAACGCCAAAGATCTGGGGGTAGGGAGGGGATACCGAATTCCCGTGCAGTGCCGAGGTGCGGCCGTGTCCTCGGCCTCATCCCCCTCCAGCCTGCGGCCCTCAGCCGAACGTCTGGTCCTCCCCCCTCACCTACCGGCTGCCAGCCAAAGCCGAGCCTCGGTCTTCGGGCCTGTGACATGGTCTCACCGTAGCCCCCCAACTTCGCTGCCCCGGCTGGAGGATGCCAGCCTGTCCCCGCTCTACGTGGCCCGCGGAGGAACAGACCCCGCGCCCAGGTCCCAGCTACGAAAGCCTCCGCCTCGCGATGATGGCGGCGCGGCCGGCAGGGGGAGCGAGGCAGGAGGGAGCCGCGGCCAGTCCAGGTGAGGGAGGAGCCCTTGCCCGCCCGCCGAGGCGCTGCCTTCGCGTGATACCCGGGGAGTGCCGGCGAGGGGCCCTCGGGGGCGCGCTGCGGCGGGCTTTGGGGGGCCACGACGGCTGGGACGGCGGCGGGTGCCGAGGAGCGCCGGCGATCGGCGCGACCTAGGGACCGAGGGAGGATGAAGCGTCAGAGGCGCTGGGCTGTTCGCCGCGGGCTGCGGGTTCCGGCGGCCTCGCGTTTCCAGGGCTCCGAGCCCTTTCAGCCAAGAGCGCCTGCGGGATCCTGGCGCCGAGCAGCAGGTCGGGGGTTTCCACAATGCAGCCGGTAAGTCCTGGCGGTAGGTAAGTGGGGGGGGGGGGTCGGCTGGGTGGCCTCATCCGCTGCTCCAGCGCTCTGCGTCCACCAGGGCTCCCTCATCCACCAGGGCTGCCTTCAACCCAACGGCCTCTTCTCCTCTGGCACCTTTTCCAATTCAGCCGACCCCAAAGGTCTGGCTTATGCACCAAGAAGCTAATGGGGATCCAGAGGACTCTGCTTCCCCCAGCCCAGGCGAAGGTCTGGTGACCTGGGGGACAGTACCTCATGGCTTAACCCAGGAGTCTCCAGGATGCCCCCATGGTTTTCACTTTCACTTCTGCCTCCCCAGGGCCTCACACATCCCCATACTGCCACTGCCCTCAGGTGTGTGCTGTGCCCAGGTTCCCAGGTACATGGACCAGCCGTCAGCATCCCATGATGGAGGTAGTGTGTGCCTCCGAGAGTGCAGCATGCGCAGGAGTTCCTTGCCCCCTGCTCCTGCAGCATTCGTGACCTGTGCCCACCAGCGTCCCCCCACCTCCAGGGGGCTCTCTGTCCAGCAGGAGCAGCAGCTCCTCTGACCCTACTCACGGGGGAGGGAAAGGGACTTGGAACCCAGCAGGTCCCCACATTGCACCTCATCAGACCTGTTCCTGGGCCCCTTCAGTGATACAGTCACTGTCACTGCCCCAAATGGCCACTCAGGACCAGGAAAATGTCCCAGCAACAGCGTCCCTTTCCTGACAACGTCCACAAAGCTCCAGTTGCAAGCCTGGGCAGGATGGGAGTCTCACTGCACACAGAGTGACATACACCATCTCCCAGACACGTGGCGCTGCTGCCCACTCATCCACTGTGCTCCCAGACTTGTGCTCTTCCCTGGACCTCCCAATCCCAACCCTTCCCATCGGTGTCCACTGCCCTGGCCCCCAATCCCCGAGCCTTCCCAGCTCCCTCTGCAGCCGAGGGTCTGAGGCCTGAGATGGTAAAAACCCCAAGAGAGGCTACCTGCCCCTATTCCCATCCCAAGCAAGCACACGGGAAGGCCTACAAGGAGGTCATGCGAAAAGAAGCCTGGAAACCGAGGCTGTGACCACCAGCACCTAGTGCAGGGCCAGAGGAGCTTCTCAGAGACAAAAGCTCTGGAGCTGACGCCCAGCTAGAGAGATCCTAGACAGAAAGGCCATGGAAGTGCTGAACAGGTCAGCAGAGGCCTGGAAACAGGAGGTGGGGAAATGCTCGGATCAAGTCAGGCCCTCATGCCCAGGATGCCTGGGCCTGGGAGTCCTGAGGCTGCAGGACAGCTCCACTCTGCCTGGGCTGGTCGAGCCTCAGGTCCTTTCCTGGCGGGCAGGCTGGTGGCTGGGTGCCGAGGGGACAGCACTGACCCGGTGGCCTGAACTTCTCCGACGTGTCCTCGGCTCCCTCGGCTCCCTCGGCCGGCCAGGCCCCGCCCCCGGCCCTCCCTGCGCCCGGCCGGTGCGCAGGGAGGTCGGAGGAGCGGGCACTGCCCACCCTCCGGATGTATAAGCGTCCTGGCCAGAGGCGGGCGGTGTGCGCGGGTGCGCATGACGCTCGGGCTGCCGGGCTGCGCGGCCTGGGCGGCGTCCGTCCGCTCTGGTTTTGGGGCACGACAGTGAGCTGACCTCAGGGTCCTGTGGGGCGTCTGCCCGAATTGGGTCC
>NW_007248431.1:378685-379739 GCF_000164805.1 Carlito syrichta
AGGCCCCCGCCCCCGGCCCGTGGGCTGGGCTGGGCGCGGTGTGGCTGGGCGCACGCAGTCGGAGGCGGCGCCGGCCAGGCCGCCCGGGCGCCTATGGACGCGCGGAGCCCGCTGTCTCCCCGGGCCAGTGCGTTCAGCATCGCCTCTTTGGTTGCAGCCGAGGCAGCCGAGCGCACCGCCCACTGGGGCCCCGGGGCCCCCGACCAGGCGAAGCTTCACCGGCTGCCAGGATCCCTGGCCGGGATGCACTTCAGCACCGTCACCAGGGACATGGAAGGTGAGCCTCCTTGCCGTGTCTACAATGCCAGCCTGCCAGACCCGGCTGCCCATGCTGCTTGGGGCCAGGGGCATGGAGTAGATGGAGGGCACTCTAGGTGGGGTGGGCTCTGGGTCCCAGCTGCCGCTTTAGGGCGCAGAGGAAAGGCGGGCATCCTGTCCAGAGCCTGTCACCCACCAGCCTGGGCCGGGCTCTGGAGATGGCATGCAGGTAGAGACGGGCTGGGGAAAGGAGTGCAGGCCAGGATACAGGACAGTGGTGGCCTCAAGCCTGGAGAGGTGGGAGTCAGTTCGAGAAGACAGTCAGTTGAAACCCGGACAGGAGAGACAGAAAGCCATGCAGACAGCTGGGAGAAGATGAAGCAGAGAAAAGGAGGAAAACACAGAAACGTGGGAAAGGTAGGAAAGAAAAGAGACAGACACAAAAGAAACACAGGGCAAGAACGTGAAGGAAGAGAGAAAATGGAGGGAAATTTTAAGACAGAAAGTAGTCATGATAAAGAAAAAAGCTTTAGTTTTTACTTTTTAAAAAAGAGGAAAACGCGGTGAGTCCAGAAGGACAAAAGGAAGAGGAAAAGGGCAGACTAAAAGAAAGACAAAGAGTGACAAATAAAGCGGAAAGAAGGAGAGGACGATGGAAACAGGAATAGCAGAGAGTACAGCAGAAATAAAGAGAAAGTACACGACGCGGGAGGGGAGACGGGTGGAAGGGAAGCTCGCGCCCCAGAGCACAAAGGTGGAGGAATCGCCCATCGGAAAGAAAACGCTGGGACCAGGG
>NW_007248431.1:380337-384470 GCF_000164805.1 Carlito syrichta
GAGCCCCGCGGATCCGCCCCACTCGCAGTCTCAGGTCGCCGCCGGCTGGGAAGCCTGGCAGGCTCCAGCGCACAAGCGGGATCCGAGGGGCCTGCTGGCCCGCCCGCCGGCTCCCAGGAGATCCCACCTCCAAAGAAACTCCCGTTGGGGTTCTGAGTTCAGTCTACCCGGGCAATTGTCTGGACAATTTTAGGAAGGAGTTAAGACACTTGAAAAGGTGCTCGGTTCTGAGGCGGTTGCGACCCAGGCTCCTCCAGTCTAGATTTCGGTGGTGTGGGGCCTGGCTCTGCAGAGAGCGGCCATCGCCTTCCACTCGGCCTGTATTTGCTTTAAGGGCCGAGAAGGGGAACAAGTTTTGCAGATGCACCCGATCTGACCAGCAGACAAAGGCGGGTGCTGGGCTGAGTCTAATGTACACACCAGCTCCGTGTCCGCACGGCTGAGGGGAGTCAGGGCCTGTTTGCAAAGCCTCTTGGTTTCTGTTTCCCTGCTGCGGCCGTCTTCCTGGGGACGTGGGGCCTGCGCTAACTCCAGCACTGTGGGTTTCTCCAGCCCCTCCTTGCTGTCCCCAGGCACACGGGCCCTCCTGAGGACAGTGGCAGCCTGGCCTCCGCCCAGGCTGACCGGGCGAGGGCCTTGTTGGCGCCGGGTTCTTCACCCGGGAGCGACGTTCTGCAGCACCCTCCGGCCTGCAGAGGCCCTGGTGGGGGTGGCAGAAGGCCTGTCCTGGAGGGGTGGCTCCTGGCGTTTGTCTTCTGCCCACTGCCAGCAAGGAGGTGCCTGTAAGGCAGGTGGTGGGGAGAGCAAGTGGGGCTATGCCTCTGTTGTCTCCAGGGCCCAGTGGCCGATAGTGCTGCACCATGGTGGGGGGCAGCCCACAACCAAGAGCCCACCCAGGCACTGCACAAGTCCTTTCAGGAACCCTGATCAGTCACTGAGTTAGGCTCCAGAGCAGGGAAGGTTTGGGGAACTCTCCCAACCTGGCAGAAACCAGGTCCACCCTGGGCAGCTGTGTCTTGAGTGATGTGTCGGAGGGAGCTAAGGAAATAGGAACTTGCCTGTGCCCCCAGGAAGTTGGGGAGACTCCACCTTCTGCCTATGAGGCCTCGGTCAGGCTGGAGGGCTTGAGGAATAGCCACAGGTTCAGCTGAAAGAGCCGTGGAGACTTCCCGAAATTACATGGCTACTGGTTTCACTTTGTTGGAGCCGGGAGCCGCTTCAGTCAAGCTAGGGAAGCTCTGCCAGGGGTACATCTTGGGTGCTCTGCTGCCACTCAGGCTGGGTCCGGGAGGCCAAAAAAAATCAGCAAAGGTAAGGTAGGTTTGTGCAAGCAAAGGTGGCTGGAGGCTGGGCTCCAAGCTTGGCTCCATTGCTAGGCCAGCCGTTTCTGTGTCCGGAGAAGGGCCCAGGAGGCTGCCTGGCCGCTGGACCCACAGTTGGGTAGGGGCCTACCCAAGTTAGAGCGACTGAGCCAGGGAGATGGAACTGGGGGTCTGGGCTGTCAAGCCGCCCACAGAGGCTGGAGAGAAGGGCCTAGCGGAGGGGCCGCCAGTCCCCTGCAGATCGAGGGGGGCTGCTTTCTCCTGCCGGAGATGACCGAGATCTCACCACCCCCAGGCGAATGTTCCCTACGTTTCAAGTAAAGCTCTTCGGCATGGATCCCATGGCCGACTACATGCTGCTCATGGACTTCGTGCCGGTGGACGACAAGCGCTACCGGTGAGCGAGCGGCTGTGTGCCTGTGGGAGCCGGAAAGGCACCCTGGGAGGCGGCCAGTCCTGCCTGGTGACACAGCTCTGAGTGCCACCCGTGCTGAGAAGCTCCTTAGTGGGCAGGTCCTCCCAGGCACCTGCTGCTGTCCCACCGATCTCTCTACCTGCTCACTCCTCTGTCCCTGCCACCCCCAAGCAGTGCTGAATGTCCTCTCTCCAGAACTGCCTCCGGGAGCCCCACCAGGAGCCCCTCCGGCTGCACGTTCCAGACAGCTCACTCTTGCCTGGGCCGGCATGGTCTCAGGCGGGTGGGCTGAGTGCACAGCCCCAGTCTCCCTCTCCCATGAGGCCATCCTGAGTGCCTTGTCCCCTTCCCCCATCTCCAAGGAACGCTGGGCTCTGGAGCTGGGCCGGAAAGGTGGGGTGGCCTGGAGAGATTATGCAGGGCGGGCCTCTGTGGTCGGACAATTAACAGCAATTAATAAACCAGAGTGGGCTGCCCCCGCACCTGAAACTGCCGGCAGGGCCAAATCCGGTCCGTTGCAGCGGCAGGGGGCGGGTGGACCCGTGTGGGGCGAAATGAAGTGATGAGAGGGAGCCCAACCTGCTTCTTGCATCCCGGTTCCCCGCTTGTTTTTTCGGGAACCTGCTCCTTTTCGGGAATCCCGATCCTCGCTTGTTTTGTGTGTTGGGTGGCAGGTGGGAGTTTTCTGGTTTTTCCACGACCCTCTTGGAAAAGCACCCCTTCCTTGTGGCATCGGCACTCCTTTTCACGGGTGGGGAAGTTCCTCAGAGGCACTTTCAGCACTTGGGGTTAGGCCCCCTGGGTTCACCCCTATGCTTCTGCATCCCTCCAGGTACGCCTTCCATAGCTCCTCCTGGCTGGTGGCGGGGAAAGCAGACCCTGCCACGCCGGGCCGTGTGCACTACCACCCAGACTCGCCTGCCAAGGGTGCGCAGTGGATGAAGCAAATCGTGTCCTTTGACAAACTCAAGCTGACCAACAACCTGCTGGATGACAATGGCCACGTGAGCGATCCCTCCCCAGGCTCCCAGGCTGTCCCTGCTGGTGGGCAGAGGCTGAGCTTGGGTGGTGCTGGGTGGAGAAGAGAAACATGCTGAAGAGAGAGGGCCTACAGTCAGGGATCAGAGGGCCTCGGGTGTCCTTCCCTACACCACTCCTGATCTCATCGAGAGGCTTTTAATGGAGAGGATGGGGCTATGGGTGGGGGCTGGGGGCAGGCAGCTTCCTGCTGACTGAGCTCCACCCCACAGTAACCACTCTTTCCCCCACCCCCAGTCCTGAAGCAGTGGTCAGGGACCTAAGGAAAGAGATCTTTTGCCACTTGGATGTCTTTCCCAGCGGTCACCTCGGGTCACCACCCCTGCTTGGCCCGATGGCCCAGCCTCATGGAGTGAAGGGTTTGCCCCTCTTCTGCGGGAAGTTCATTGACTACTCAGACTCAGCCTCAGTTTCCTGGCTCCAACCAGATCCTGGGCCCAGTCCACCACTGGAGCTGACCTCCTCCCCTTGTCTTCCAGATTATTCTCAACTCCATGCACAGATACCAGCCCCGCTTCCATGTGGTCTACGTAGACCCGCGCAAAGACAGCGAGAAATATGCAGAGGAAAACTTCAAAACCTTTGTGTTTGAGGAGACCCGCTTCACTGCAGTCACCGCCTATCAGAACCACAGGGTGAGGGCCTGCAGGGGCCAAGGGGCAGAGTCTACACTTCTGGGGAAGAGGGTACAATTTTCAGTTGCTGCCTGGAGGACGGAGCACAACCCACTTGGAGCCCTACCACCAAGGGCCTCAAGCAGACCCCTCCCTCCCTCCTGGGCAGGCCGGCCCAGCCTCCTGTCAGCTTGACCTCTCCAGCCACAACTGTCACTGCAGCCTGAAAGTTTGTTTTACAAACCATTCCGGAAACGCCCCATCAGGGGTCTGATCCGAGGCTTACCCAGATTCCTGGGGCACCCGCTCGGTTCCCCCACTGCGCAGTGGGAAGGAGGTGACCACATTCCCCTTCCAGCCAGGGGCACGGGATCTCCATCCCCATTCACTTAGGGCACCGAAGAGAAGCCCCCTAGCAAGCGAGTAGGCTCCCCAGGCCTGCTCCTGCCGCAGGAGGGGGACAAGCTCCGTGGGGGAAGGGCAACACCAAGCGGTCTTTCCGGGAGCGCCTTCCGGGAGCCCCTCTGCATACTCCCCAACCTCCGCGGAGGTCGGCCCGGCCGCGGGGTCCCCGGGCTTGCTCACGCCCGCTTCCCCGCAGATCACGCAGCTCAAGATCGCCAGCAATCCCTTCGCCAAAGGCTTCCGGGACTGCGACCCTGAGGACTGGTGAGTCTTCTCCCAGGGCCGCGCGGGCGCCAGGCGCCAGGCGGGGACGCGCCCTGACCGCCTCCCCCCCGCAGG
>NW_007248431.1:385417-458567 GCF_000164805.1 Carlito syrichta
ACGACTACTGTCCCAGATAGTGCGGCCGCGCGCCCCGCAGCCCCGGGGCCGGCAGAGAACAATCCCCAGCCCCAGGGCCACCGCGGGCCTCTCCTCCCCGCGGGCCCTCCAGCCCCGAGGGCTGTCGAAGCGCCCGGGCCCCAGTCCCCGGAACCGCCGCGGGTCACTCCCCAGCCCCGAGGGCCGCGGGTCCCCGCCCGCCAGTGCCAAAGCGCCGGTCAGCGGCGGAAGAAAGTCATATTTATTATTCTCCCGAGACCGCGTCGCCGCGGCCCGGCCGGCAGTTGCAGTGTAGACGATCTGAGAGCCCCGCCTGCAGGCGGTGTAGATACGTGTAGATATGTATAGATACTGTAGATACCGCGCCGGCGCCGACTTGATAAACGGTTTCGCCTCTTTTGGAAGCTGGTGCATGTCGTTTATTTGCGCTCAGTTTGGTGTGAGGAGGGGACCTTGTGGACAGCGAGTCCTTCAGGATCTCCCTGTCCGGATCCCCGAGGAAGACAGGTCTGTCCCCTCACTGTACCCCACCAGCCTGCCTGCTGCCTGCTCCATCCTGGCGTCCCTTCCGCTGCCCTGCTCCATCCTGGCTTTCCCTCCACTGCCCAGCTTCATCCTGGCCTCCCCCACCTCCCTGCTCCATCCTGGCCTTCCCCACCGCCATCCCAGCCTTCCCTCCACCACCCTGCTCCATCCTGGCCTCCTCCACTGCCCTGCTCCATCCCAGCTTCCTTCCTCTCCTCCTCCATCCTGGCCCCCCAGGGCTGGCAGCCTAGCCCAGCCCCTGGGCTGCGCGTCCTGTCATCCTGCCTTTCCACGCACCTCACACCAGCAGTTGTCCCTACACCCGGCGTGGGCCTGCGCCCTGACCAGTTTCTAGGAGGAAGCTTGTCCTGCATGCCTTTCGGTGGACGCTGGGGGTAACGGCCTGACCAGGGTTGGTTAAAGAGAAGCTCTAACTGGGATGGATTGTGGAAAGACAGAAACAGGCAGCTCTATTCCAGCCCATGCCTGTGTTTCCCCCTGTTTGTTGACTTTGTTCACTGTGAGTGTCCCTCTGGAGTGACCTGGGCAAAGGGCGCAATGACAGTGGCCGTGAGTCATTCTGAAACCTGTCTGTGGAGCCCTTTCCCAGGCCAGGTGGCTGAGGGACCCCTCCCAGCCAACTCAACACCAGGGCTGGGGCCAGAGGAACCCTTTGATCCCCCTTCCTGAGCATGGGCAGGAAGAGCAGCCAGCTGGCCAGCGTCAAGATTGCTGACTCGGACACTCTGCTCCCACCATCCGTGCCTGTCCCAATGTGTTTGTGACAACTGCTGCCTTCTAGACCACCCCGCTCATCACCCAGCATGGCAGGGGTGGCCTGGGTGCCCCAGATGTCATCCCTGGGTGAACCAACTGGGAATCCTGGAGCAGGTTGCTGTGCAGTGCAGTGCGGTGCAGGGTGAAGGGGGTCTTGTCCCACTGCCATCTCCTCACGTGCTCGCCCTGCAGCTGTCCGGCCCAGGGGTGGCCTGGGCGTTTCCAGATGTCAGCCCTGGGTGGGACCTGTTCTCTCTGGACGTGAAGTGACTGGGGCTTAGTAATTGGAAGGCAAGAACTGTTCCCAAAGCCAGTCTAGGAGGGGAGGGGTGGCCAGAGCCTACCCAGAGCCCCAAAGGGCATCCAGCATCGGGGTGTAAAGACCTCAGCAGGCTCGTGGGCACAGCCTCAAGAACGCAGGCCTCAGGGCAGCTGTGGACGCTGGTTCCTGGTCCTGCTTCCCACTGGTCCCCAACTGCAAATCTCCCTTTGGGTCAGTCGCACATTACAGTGAGCACCCCGCTCCCGTCCTTGTCCTGGGACACCCAATGAGTGGTGGGTGGGGCTTGCCCTGCAGAGGGCACTGGGCACTTCTCAAGCCTCTTTCTGTCCCTGCCTGATTGCCCCCTCCTGGACTCTTAAGCACTCGGATATCATGGTGGGGAGCCTTGCTTTTGCTCAGAACCAAAATGAAGAGATGCTCTTCTGAATGAATAGCAAGCCCAGTGTTTGAGGATGAGGGTGCCACACAGCAGCATGCAGTGGCCCTGGGTGTGTGGCCTGCTGGCCTTGTCCAGATTTCCACTCTCTGTTGTGATGACCAAACAAGGTGGAGCACCAGCCATCCAAAAGGGTCACCACTAGCCACCATGTCCCTTCACATCATAATGAATTAGAATTAAACGGTCAGGTTTTTTGAATGCTCACCAACCCCAGTCCAAGTCCTCGATAGCTCTCATGCCGTAGGTCACCACACTGGCCACTGCAATGAGGGTGCTCCCTTCGCCAGGTAATGGTCTCAAAGGCCCAGTTTCTCTCCTCCACTCTCACAGCTGAGTCAGCCCTGGGCGAACCAGCTGGGAATACTGGAGCAGGTTGCTGTGCAGTGCAGTGCGGTGCAGGGTGAAGGGGGTCTCGTCCCACTGCCATCTCCTCACGTGCTCGCCCTGCAGCTGTCCGGCCCAGGGGTGGCCTGGGCATTTCCAGATATCAGCCCTGGGTGGGACCTGTTCTCTCTGGACGTGAAGTCTGGCAGAGAAATTCTTACCATGACAACACACAGCCATGTGTCCTTGAGACCTACCCACACTGCTTGCATGGCTTACACACTCCGTCCTTAGCCCATGCCTGGTCAGCACCCATGGCTGCAAACACTCTCCAGCCGTCACCAAGACTGCTGGGGTGGAGCTGACATTCCTGCAGGCAGCTGCCTCGAGAGTCCCCTATAAAATGGCTTCTGGTAGCTTCTTCTCTGTGACTGCTGCAGTCTGAATGTGTGTGCACCCCTCCCCCCCCAAATTCGTATGTTGAAATCTTACCCTCAAAGATGATGGTGTTAGGGAGTGGGGCTTTTGGAAGGTGGTTAGTTCATAAGGGTGGAGCCCCCATGAATGAAATTGGTGCCCCTATAAAGGAGCCAGATGGAGCCAGCCCCCACACCCATTCTGCCATGTGAGGACACACTGAGAAGATGACCATGGGCAACCTGGAAGTGGGCACTTGGCAGAACCTGGCCACAGTGCCGCCCTGAACTTGGTCTGTGAGAAGAAATAAATTCCATTGTTTGTAAGCCTCCCAGGATATGGTAATTTATTATAGCTGCTCAGGTGGAATAAGATGGTGGCTGTCCTCCTTTCCCTTGGCATCAGGTCCCTCTTTGGACACGCCTGTCCTGTCCCACTGTGAGCCACAGTGCAGTGCCATGCAGTTGAAGGGATCTTGTCCCACTGCTGTTTCCTCATGGGCTCACCCCGAAGCTGTTGGACTTCCCCCAGAAGCCTGCTCCAGGTTTCCCAGCTGGTCCAGAAGCCCCATTCTCCTCCCCTCACCTGGTGCAGGAGTCCAGCTGCCAGGACTCAGGAGAATGGTGTGGACCAGAAGGGACCCCAGACTCTCTTACTCCTCAAAATCCTTTAGAAAATAAGAGACTCCCAACACTGGACATAGGCAAACTCATGAGCCCTTTCACCCTTTTGGGTTCCACATAAAGAGTCTGAGAACCCTGGGACTCTGGGGTATGGGTAGACCACCCTGTGGTAGCCCTGTTCCCTGTTTTCCGAGGGCAAGATCAGGCCCAGAGCTGCCCCAGGCCCATGTGGCCGCCCCCTGAAGTGCTGGACCCTCTATCCGAGGGAGGCCTGGAACGCTGTAACATTCCAGAAGGACTGGACATGCATGTCTCCCCAGGGAAGCATTGGGGTACAAAGGCAGGAGCATGCTGGAATTCGGCTGAGGGACAAGGAATCTGTGGAGGGAAAGGAGATCCTGGCTGTGGTGGGTGCCAACCCTTGCACCGGGTGTGCCCTCCAGCTGGGGAAGCCTGTGGGTGTGTGGGAGCCGTGTGATGACAGTTGCACGAGGCTGAGGCACTGATCTCCAGGTGTGCAGCAGATCAAAGCACCCGCACACTAGAGAATTCCATGTGGCCACAGCTGCCCAGGGCAGAGCTAGAAGAGTCTCAAGCTGGTGGATGGAGGGTGGTGTCTGAGGAGCTTCTAGGACGAAGGGGATGACCCCAATGTGGCAGTGCAGCCCAAGTGGGAACTGGGTGTCAGGGAGAGCACATGGTCGGCATTCTGGAGGCTCTGTGCCTCAGTTTCTCCTTCATGCTGTGCTCTGACCCAGCCCTGTGCTGGGAAGCAGTGAGCAGTGGAAGCCCATGTTAGCTGTGGGCATCAGACCATGCATTTTCAACATCTCCTCTCCTCCTTGTGGGTTCCAGTGAAGCCGTGTGCCTTCAGAGGGCCCCACATGAAGCATCCGGGCCACCCTGCACCTCACTGAGCCCCCTCTGCATTCTGCCGTGGGCCTGGCAAGGAGTAGGTGGAACATGACCCCAAACTGGCGTGGTGGCTCATAGCCCCGGTGAGGGCGGGATGAGACCTTTTCCAGTGCCGCCTTGCACACTTTCTGTGTTTCACACAGCACAGCTCGTGCCTTTGATTCAATTTCCTTTGCCACTTGTTGAGCTACTTCAAACCAGATGGGTCCATAGAAGAATCCTGGAGACTCTGTGTCTGCTTTAACTGCTGCCAGATCTGTGTGTGGGAAACAGCAGAAGTAAAGGTATTTTGTTAAAAGCAGCCCACGTGGGAGAGAGGCTTAGGTTGTAATAGCAGTAATTAAACTATCTCCTTAATTATAAAGCGGAATGGCATTGTCGACATCCTTTATCTACCCGCTTTCACTTGCACACGATGAGCACGGAATCCTTCCTCCTGGCCATGGCCTCCTCTGCTCTGTGGCCAGCCCGGGCACCTCCCACCATACAAAGCCCATGGGGAAAACTCAGGGTGCCCCTACTCTCATTGGTTCTGAGATGCACAGGGTTCTAATCAAGGGAGGAGGGGGGCTCGGCTGTCCACAGAATCATGACACAGTCACAGTCGAGGGCACCACAGTTGAGGGCTGTGTCGTGCAAGTGCTGTGACCAAGTGGCAATGGTGCCGGCGTCTTGTCGTGGGTGACATTCATGCAGAGGATGACCCAGGCTTCTCTGTCTCCAGTCACCACAGGGCTCTACTCTTCCAGGACTCTTCAGGTCCTCTCCCGGGATCCCCTCCCAGCACATACCCGTCTTCTCGTCCCCTCTCAATTCTGTCATTCTAGCTTCAGCTCCTCTCAATAGTGTTATCCCATTTTTGGACCCCCTCGTTTCTCCCAGAAGGCGTTTTCTGAATCCCTCCCCAAGACAGCTTCTCTTGTGTGGCGCTCACGGAGCAAAGGTGGGGATGCAGCAAGACCCCCGAGGCTCCTCCCCATGCAGTCACTGTGGCCATAGCCTGTAGCCTGGGCCTTCTGCACCAGGCGGCACCTCCCCGGGACAGGGCAAAGTCTTCCTTGAAGGGCCAGGCCTCGGAGCTGGGGTGCCCTGCTCCAACCACCTTTGTGATGAAGGACAGACTGGGGGTCACTGGTGGGACATAGGCCACCTTCCCTGTGGCCTCAACAGGGTGGGATTCCTCACCCCAGGGCTGTGGGCCTACAGGCTAGGCTGAGGGCTACACAGGAAGCTGGGCACTACGGAGTGGTCGCCACTGTCCATCTGCAGAGTCAGAGCTGTGAGCGCAGCTGTTGGACTGAGGCAGAACACAGAGGCCTCCACTTCCTCGCAAATAATCACCCTCTGGTGGCAATGACAGTGAATCGAGGCTCTAGAAATAGGGAGAACAAGCAGTTTTGTGAAGAGGAAACTGATTGGTCTCAAGGCACTGCCTGTTGGCTGGCTCCTGGGAAAGACTGCAAGGAGGGAGCCTGGGTATAGGGCTGCCGCTCAGTCCCCAAGAGAGGCCAGGGCAGGGAATGGGTCGCTGGTTCGTGGAGGCCACACACATTCCTAGGCTGCCCAGCTGAGCCGGGAGGTGGGCACTCATACACACATACAAGCACATCCAAGTCAGCTGTCACCCCGTGCAACGGGAGCTGGAAGGAAACTGCCTGTTCGTAAGAGAGGGAGGCAGCAGGAGGCCCCTTGGCTCCCACAGTCAAGCCCTCCTTTCTGCTGGCCTGAGAGGGCCTGGGACAAGTTGGCGCCCCCTTCAGGAGAGCTGGGTGCCTTTCACAGCTGGAAAGCTGACTGCAGGGCTGCCCGCAGCGTTCCATTATTTCTCAGCCTTCTCCTAGTCTCCTGGGCCCCAGTCCTTTCAGTTTTACCCCTCTAAACAGGCTGCAGCACAGAGCCCCTGCCTGGTGCTTAGGTACCCTGACACATTCGGTGCCAACAAGGGGAGTGGTTTCAGTGTGGGTCAGGACCCTCGGGGCCAGTGTGGCCTCCTTTCTCGGGCTGGTGAGGCCAATTTGCTTCGAAAAGCCCACCGGCCTCTCTGCCTCTGCTGCTGGGTTTGCCTCCTGTAGCAATTCTGGCTGTTTCTCATGCACGTGTTTCATGACCGATAAGAATGTTAGTTGATGCAAGACAGAGATCCTATCCCATGCACACCCAGAAAGTGAGCTAGGATGAATGAAAAACTTGAATCAAGCCACAGTGAAATACCACTTCACACTCATTAGGATGGTTATTAAAAAATCACAGACAAAAGCAAAGTAACAAGTGTTGGCAAGAATGTGGAGTCACTGGAACCCCTCCCTGTGCACTGCTGGAGGGAACATCAAACACTGCTAGCACTGTGGAAAACAGTGTCCTGCTTCTCCAAAAAATTCATACATCTACTTAGGAAGCCCAAGTGAGAGGATTGCTTGAGGCCAGGAGTTTGAAAACAGCCTGGGCAACATAGCAAGACTCCCTCCCTAAAAAAAAAAAAAATTCTCACTCTGTCACCTTCAGAGCCAGGATGTCCTGCTCCATCTCAGCCTCCTGAGTAACTGAGACAACAGGCGTGTACCACCACGCTTGACTTTGTGTGTGTGTGTGTGTGTGTGTGTAGATGAGGTCTAGCTATGTTGCCTGGGCTGGTCTCAAACTCCTGCCTTGGCCTCTCATAATGCTGAAGTTGCAGGCATGAGCCACCACACTTGGGGGAGAAAGGATAGGGAGTTGTTCAATGAGGACAGAGTAGTTGTTTTATGGGGACGGAGTTGCAGTTTGGGAAGATGACAAAGTTTAGAAGGTGGATGGTGGTGATGGCTGCACAAAATGTGAATACACTGCCACTGAACTGTACACTTACACAATTTTAAAAAAACTCTTGGATTATCCAGTTTTTAAAAGCTACTTCTGTTCATTTTGGACTGACCAATTCCTTGTTCTTATAGGCGTGACCTCGACCCTAGCATGTGGCTGTGCCTGCAGACACCGTGGTTGTCAGTTTGGGTGCTCCTGCATCTGGTGGTAAAGGCTGAGGTTGCTGCTCAATACCATGCCCTGCACAGGATGGCCCCTCAACACCCACCCATGGGCCCAGATGTCACAGGCTGAGGCAGAGGGGCCAGGGTGGACCTTCCCAGAGGGCTGCACATGGTCTGGAGCAGATAACAGCACATCCCCAAACATACTGAACCAGGAGCCCCCAAGTCCAGCCTGGAACATGACAATGGCCCGGGCCTTTTCTACACCTCCTGCCTGGGTGGGCCCAGACTCACCAGTGAGGCCACCCAGCCTGGAATGGTAGGTCAGGTGCTGAGCGGGATGTCTGCAGTGAGACTGCCTTGAGGGGTGCTGCTGGGTCAGGCTTAAGAAAATGGGTGACAGCCCTGGGGGGCAGAGTTCCTGGAGCAAGCCCCTGGAGATGATTCCTCCAAGCACCCATGCTGCAACAGGTCCTGTGGGCTCCCAAGCAGGTGTCCACCAGGCAGGCGTGGATGGGAGGACATTCTCACTGCCTGTGGCTGCTGACACCCCAAAGCCACCTAAAGTTCCAGCAGCTCCCAGGGAAAGCAAGAGCTGCGGGCCTGTGCCAACCTCCAGGCCCTGGGCCATACTCACCATTCTCTGCCTGCCTGTGTGTCTACCTCTCCAGAATGAGCTCTCTGTGCCCCCTGCCCCAGTGTGGTGTTCTGTAGCTTTAGTTAGGGTCCCACCTCCCCAGGAGGGCCTAGCCCACCCTCCTGGGCAGAAGCGAAGGGGAGAGCCTGGAGCAGGCATGGGGCAGAACCTTTGGTGCACTTCACGCTGCAGAGTGCTCACCATGCTGTCGGAGGGTCACAAGACACAGCTTCTGCCCTATGAGAGCTCACAGTCCTGCAGACAGGAGGGACAGGCGATGCCCACAGGTCACCAGGCCTCATGGGGTGGAGGCACCCAGGGGCTCTGCAGAGGCAGGATCACTGTGGGGATAGGTGCAGAGGGGCTCGGGCTACCCCAGGGCACAGCCTGTCCACCCTGCTTAGGACCCAGGCTTCCACTCTGGGCAAGAGGAGGTATGTCTCAGGGCAGAACCCCAGGCCTGAGGTACAGAGTTGCAGGAGCTCCTTGTGGGCTGGGGTGGGGGCGGCGCGAGGCTTTTAGGGAGCATGTCCACCCATGGTGTGGAGGCAGAGACTTGGAGCCAGTGTCCATGGCAGCGGCCACACCAAAGCCGGGACATCACTCTGATATGCCTCTGCAGGTGAGTGGGCCAACCACGAATACTCAGCAATGACAAGGAGTGAATGCCAACATAGCGACCTGGATCACATTGATAGCATCTCTCGAAGGGAGGACCCTAGCTCAGGGGTGTCGACATGGGGCTTCATTCACATGCCCTTCGAGAAGAGGCCAGATCGCAGAAAGGAAATATGAACCAGTGGGTGGCCACACAGCCGGGAGTAGCTTCCCAGGTAACGGGACTTTTGTCAGAAACTTGCCAAAATGCACACCACCATGTACTGAAGAGGGTGGGTTTCACTGCACGTAGTGTCTACTCGCGTGAGGAACGACATGCTGGGATCTTGCCTGTGCCCCCCCCCCTGCTGTGGTCCCTGCTGGGCGTCCATCCTTCTATCCAGCCTCCTGGTCTCTGCCCCTCACTGAACTTCACAGTGTGCTGGGCACAACTTCGGGGTTTGCTGTTCTCAATTAGTGAAATAGCAACATGCTCCTACTCCTTGTTTCCAAAAGTAGGGAAAGGGAAGCCCTGGTTCCCATCCTGGCATCTTTCCTGGGGTCACTGATGCTGGCCAAAAAGGCATGCATGCTGGCCAAGGCAGCGTGGCTACGGGACCCGGCACCCGCCTTTTGTGGGCAGTTCCTCTCAGGGGTCGGACTGGCATACGATATCTGTCTAGAATGCCTTCTCTGAGAAGAGGGAGGTGCCTCATACACCACTGTCCACTCTCATGCGACGGGGCTGTCTCTGTGAGCATGTCCAGGAACACACGCAGAGATAAGTGAGCTTCTGAGGGATGAAGGCGGCCGTGTGAGCCTGGGACTCCCCCACCTGTCAGTGCTGGCCCTCTAGGGCCCTGGGGCCGGATGGCCAGGAGATCACAGGTGACTACCAGCATGGCCTTGGTTGAATGCTGGAGCCAGGAAACAGGCACAGGGGGTTGTCATGTTTCCTTTCACTTTGGTTTATGTTAGAAATTCCCCAAATTAAAAAAAAAGTGAGTTGTTTAATAAATTCTCAAGATGAATACATTGCATGTTGTATAATAAACAATTCTCTATATAGTCATACCCTAACTCAGTTGATAAATCAAAATGTATGGCTGTAACACAGTAAATTTCCCCTAACACTTAAACATTGACTGTAAACTCATTATAAATACTTCTAAATATTTAATGAAAACGACAAGCTTAACATATGAGATCCAAAAACGTCTTCAACATTTTAGTAGACACCCACACAACTGAGAATGGTTCGCCAACACTAGTTCTAAGGGCACTTAACTATGCTTTTAAATCCACTTTTCTTATTCTTAGGGGTGCTCTTAGCACCCTCCCAGGCTTCTGCAGCCTGGTATTTTCTCCTAGGAAGAGCAGCCAGCGGGCCTCTTGGAGGGTGGCACCAGGAGCAGGGCCGGGTGCTGCCACTCAGCAAGGCTGAACTGCCACGCCTCAGAATATTTTCCCTGTTCAGATTCATTTTTTAAGCTGACATATAAGATTTCTGTATTTATTGTGTAGTGTTTTCTCACGAAAATGATAACTATGTGAAATAATGCATTTTTAAAAGGCCAGGAGTTCAAGGCCAGCCTGGGCAACATAGTGAGACACTCATCTCTTTAAAAAAAAAAACAAAACCATGTGATGGTTTACTTCTGGGCTCTCAATTCCCCTCCATTGGTCTTTGTCTTCATGCCAGGACCACACTGTTTTGATTATTATAGTTTTGTATGTGTTTTGAATCATGAAGTGTGAATTCTCCAACACTGGCATTTCCATAGGATTGCATTGAATCTGCGGATTGCTTTGGTAGCATGGGTCTCTTAGCTGAAATGAGTTTTCCAACCCATGGACATGGGTTGTGTTTCCATCTGTCTATGTGAACTTTCACTTCCAGCAGCGTTTCCTAGTTTTCAGGGTACAAATCTTTCCCCTCTTAAGATAATGTCTTAAGTAGCTTACTCTTTTTGATGCTTGAGTCTTTTTATAACAAAACCTCTTATCTTGAGGAACTCTTAATTTTTTTCACATTTAATTTCAGTCTCTGACACTTTGGTGATGGATTCTCTGGGTCTTGTGAGGATGGGAGAGCCCCTCCCACTGTCCTTGAACTTGGAGATTCTGCCTGTTGCCTCAGAATGACTGAGCTTCCTGGTTAGCGCCTTGTCATGCCAGCAGGGCTGAGTAAGGGACATGATGACCCTGGGCTGGGTGTGCATGGCTGAGGAAGCCCAAGCAGGTGCACGGTCACTTTCCCCGCCAGTTGGTAGTATGTGAGGCTGGTTGGCACAGGCACTAGCCTCTTCCTGTTTCTGGGTCTCAGCTGTGTGTGCTGCCTCCTTCTTGCTACACAGAGAGAAACTGAGATGAGCTGCACACACTTTGCGCTTCCTCCTCTCTCCTCTCTTTCACTCCAGGGCTGGTCAGAGAAGGCTCTGGGCTCCAGCCTGGTTCACGGGACATGCTCTTGGAGCCCTGAGTAAGAAGTCTGAGTTCCTGAGATGCCACACAGAAAGGACACTCAAAGGCACTTGGGTCAATGATTCCATTGTGCCAGTCCTTTTGTGGCCCCACCAAGGCCCCAGGAACGTGAGTGAAGAAGCCATGGCAGAAGCTGATCCTCCAGCCCCAAGCACTACCATGTGGAACAGATGGGCCACTGAGCCCTGCCCCTCCCAAACTCCTGACCATGGACAGACTCCACGTGCAAGGATGGGGCTGCTTTATGAATGCAGCAGCAGATAACCCCAGCAGGGTGAAACCAAACCTCTCCATTTCTTAATTTCTCCCATTCTAACGGTTTTGAAGCCCAAGCTAGGAGGCCAGGAAGCCAGCCAGGAGGCTGCTGCTCTTGCGCCTCCTGCAAGCATGGACGGTGGGAGGAGTTCAGGAGTTCATAGAGGCCAGGAGCACTTGCTACTGATTTCCTTGGTTCAGCACATCCCCTAGTGATGGCCTACCTCCTCACGAGCCAAGGATGCTTTCCTACATGGACTCCTGGGCAGGGCCATGGAGCCTCTCCTGTAGAGCTGGCCTGCCTCAGCCAGCTGGCCGGTCCACCTGCTGTCTTCAGCCATGGCTACATGGCCTCCCCTCCTGCCTGGGGGCATCCCTCCTGCCCAGCTCCTCATGGGTCTTCTGTGAAAGCTGGTGTGCAGGGGCTAAGCCACGGCTCACTGGCTGGGGAAGCTGGCAAAGTGAGAGGGGGCTTGGGGCCCTCTCCCCAGGAGGGCAGGAAGGGGGACACTGGCAAGCCTGGTATGAAGGCTGAGTCTTCACAAGACAGACAGGGCTAGGGGCCAGGGGCTGGCAGTTCAGCATGGGAAAGTGCAGGTGTACAGCAAGCCCAGCCCCGGCATCCCTGGCGCCAGCTTGTCATCTTCCATACTGGGATATTCTGCACAGCTATAGCTAATTGAATATCAAGCATTTCTGAAGAACCCCAAAGGATGACTTCCACAGTACAAACAGGCCTTTTTTGCAGAGGGTGCTCTGTGTCTTCTTGGGTGGGAACACCTGACTGAACACAGCTACTGGGAGTGAGAAGACACGCAGTGCACTCAGCACAGTGTGGCCAGGCACAGCGCAGGTCCCTCCTTGGATGATCTCATGGCGTCGCCTGACCCTTCAGCATCCAAGTGCTGAGTCCAGGCTGCCTCAGGGTTACCCACTGCAGCACGTGGAGGCTGGTTTGCCTCTTCCCAGAGCTCATAACTGTTTGTTAGCCAGTCAGCAAACACTCAGAGAGCAAAGGACAAGGCACTCAGGCACTCGACAGGGGTGCTTGTCCAAGAGGGACCTGGCCAGTAGCGTGATGCTGGGTAACTGCTACCGGGTGGGGATGGCGATCAGACCTGCCTCATAGGGTGGCTATGGGACTGGACAGGGTCAGTGCATGGTGACACCATCAACAGGGAGGCTATTGGCACGGTTGCAGGTTTGCCTGAAGTCAAGGTCTGATCATGGGACATGCCAGGATGGTGGCCTGTGTCCCTGTAGAGCTGCCTGCTGGTCGATGGTGTGGGACCCACGTGCTATGTTAGCTCTGGTGATTGGAAGTGGCTCTTCCCCTGCACTGAGGTGGCGAATGGGGATGCTGAACTTCCTCACCTAGGGTACACAGGTCTCAGCCACATCTGGATCCCATGCTGGGCCTGGAAGTCACTGCACAGGACATCCAAGGCCACCCTAGCTGGATTGGGAAGAGTCACCACCACGTGGACTGTCCTGGGGCACCCCCAGGAGCTGAGGACTCAGTCTCACAGCCACGAGGACCTGGATTCAAACAGAAAAGGACCCCAGCTCGGTGCCCCCCAAATGCAGCCTTGGGAGTCCTTGAGCAGAGGACCAGTCGGACTGTGCCTGTACTCCTTATACATGGAACTCTTCCCAGAATGGCACAACAGAACACACCACCAGGACAGAGTTGGTGCTGTGCCTTCTCCAGGAGTGCTATGGGAAAGCCTGCAGGGCTGAGGGCATACTGGTACATGATCGGCCATGCTAGGGCCCAGGCTTTTCCTGGGAGTGCACGCTGACCCCAGGCGTTGAGCCTAGCAGCACGTCCTTTCTAGCAGTGCCATGGCATTCCTGCAACCCACAGGAAGTTCTATCTGCTTGGAAGAGGATATGAATGCCATGGTATAGATGGTCCTGGTACAGCTGTGGTGGATGGTGGCATAGTAAAACGACTCCTGGAAGAAACAGCACTGAAGTCCTAAAGAAGCTGCTCAGCTACCAGCTAAAGTAGCCAAAAAAGGCACCTCAGAACTAAGAAGTCAGGTGGCTGAATGCACAAAGCCACCATTCTTGAGATGACACAAGGCAGGGCTGCCCACCTGTGCAGGTGTACAGGAGTGGGGCCATGATGGCCTCCTCGGGGACTGCGAGGGTGGGGAGGAGCAGGGGTGAGAACTTAAAAGGTCTCTACCACACAGCAGGCTGGGCTAGCTCTCCCATCACTTCCTCTAAATGGGGCTTTTGCCTGTGGACTTCAAGTGGCCATACGCTGTTCCCTATAAAGTTTGCTACTTGCCACATTCATGTCTCTCTCTCTCTCTCCCCACCCCCTTCTCCCTCCTCCTCCCTCTCCCTCTCTCTCTCTCCCCACCTCCTCTGAATCATGGCATCTTCCCTATCAGGGGTCTGTGAGTAAACACCTTTGAACTTGTTTCCTATTATGATGGTGTGTAGAATTAGAATTGTCACCTTCCACAGAAGAACCAGGGACTGCCCCAGGCCAGGTTTTCCCTGGGACACTAAGGAAAACACAAGGTCGGGTCCCTGCCTAAGTGGACACGAACTAGACAAGAGCTACAGGATCTCTGCCAGCCTAAATGTGTTTCCCCTGTGAGGGACTCCTGGTCATTAGTTGGACAGCTAGGCGACAGGTGACCCAGGACTCTTGTTCACATGACTTCTGGCATCCACAATGCCTTGAACATTGGAATCTGCATGGCGGGTGGAGCCCCGTTGGGCCTGGAGGGGTTAGGCCACATCAGACATGCAGGGCTCACAGCTATCACCACCTGATGTCCCCCTTACACACTGAGATTCAGGAAGAAGCTGTGCCTGGGACACTGCTCAACACCTACAGCCTGGGGGACGGCAGGAACCCGGCTGTGGTCAGCTGCGGGCCACCTGCCCTGCTCGTGCCTTTAACGTAGAACACCAGAGCCAGGGCTGACCGGGGTCTGTGCATCCCTGCCAAAAACATCTCTTCCTGCAGTCGAGTAAGATGCCAGCAGGATTAAGCATCACTCACCTTGGATGTTCTGGAGAGCATGTTACTAGGTGCAGCCACCTCACACCGAGCATGGTACCCTTGTCCTTGTGTGGGATGCACACCTTGTGGCTGTGGGATCTGGTCCATTTTTGTCAATATGGTGATGGTGCCAAAGATGACAGGGATATAAATGGGGATGGAGTAAAGACCTACCCCTTGGCAGAAATGGGCCTTGGCTTGCATCCAGCAGTGCCCAAGGCTGCAGTGGCAGTGCCCATAGGGTTGGTGTTGAGGCAGGGCAGGCAAAGTTAACGGCTTCTGGAGGTGTAGAGGAGTCTCAGGCAGGGCTGCTGGGCATGGAGGGGAACTTAGAGCAGGCACCCCTTCCCTCCTGCCACCCCAGGCACCCACCACAGTTGTAGGACATCAGAACCTGATACCTTCCCATGCTTGGTGGAGTTGGCCTGTGGTGAGCACCCAGACTCCCTCAGCCCTAATGAGGGTCCATCACTGCAGCCTAGACCAAGGCCTCTCTTCTCCCTGACATTGAAGTGATGTGAAAGTACCTCTAGGTGTGTCTCCAACATCCTGGTGGCCATCTACAGGACACGCGAGACTCAGCGTGGTCCTCCCAAGGGCCTATGACCCCTGGCATTCACCCATCCAATGGGACTAACGAGGCCAGGACAGTGCCCAAGCTCGGGCCTGGGGTCACCCTCCTGGCAAGCAATGACATCCCATTTGGCAGCATGGTCCCCACCGTAACTTCTGACCAACAACAGCAGTGGCCACAGGGCCCTTTAAGGATGCCAGCTCCCCCAGCACCTCTGTTTCTCACAGCAGGGCTCACGTGACAGTCCTCCGCATGCCAACCTGCCAGACCCTGGAAGCTCCCTCTGTGTACACCCAGGTGCAGAGTGTGCCTACACACTCAGTGCAGCTGTCCTCTGGTCAGTGTGTCAGTCTAGCCACCCCTGCCATCCCAGCAGCCAAAGGGTCACTCATCCCCAGCTACAGCACCCAGGCCAGCCTCCTGCTTGGCAGACCTGTTCATGGACTGACTGGTCCATGCACACTTCAGCCGCCTGGATACACACCCTTTCGAGGGCCCATGTGTGGTCTCCAGATTTCTGCCTGGACAGGGAAGCACCGGGTCGTTCTGCTAGAGAGCAGCCCCCCAGGGCATGCTTGCATCCCATCCCAGGGCCCGCTGGACTCAGGGAACATTAGGGGTCCTTGTGGGGAACTGCCTTGGGGAAGCTGCCTGGGACTTGGAGAGGATGCGTCAGGTGGGATGGAGTTCTTCCGGCACCAAGGGCAGACACGGGGGTCTGTGATCCCTGGTTTCTTCGTGTCTGTCCCAGGCCCCACCCAACATTTGGGTCCTGGTTCCTTCCCAATTCACACCTGACTTCAGGAGCAGATGCCTGGCCAGGCTGGGCTGGCCACATGCCACCAGGGCTCTGAGCCACCTGCTCTGTGGCCAAGTCCCCATTCTTACTGGGCCATGTCCTATGGCTGCTCTGTGTGGGATATGGCTCACTGTGGCCCAGGACCTTGGGATGGCCCTGTCCATCTCACCCAGCAGTGCCTTAGTGCTTTCTGCTCAGACTCCCCCAAGCCAGGAGAGCCAGCCTTCCCTCCTGATCTTGAGTCTGGCCAGGCCCTGCACACGAGCCCCCTCTCGCCCCTCACCAGCACTTGTTCCTGTCTCATTCTTTAGGGAGTCCAGTACTTCCTCTTTCTGATCCTGGCTGCATCCTGTGTGTCAGGTACTCCAGCTTCTCTGGGGTGAGGGGCTGTGTGATGACACAGGCAGCTGCATTTGGGGCCTAGGGTCTCCCAAAGCCTGGCCCTGGGATCCTTGCTTAGGGATTCGATAGCAGGGGTGAGAATGGGGCCAACTGGCCTGTCCAGGGGGAATCTATGGGCTCAGACTCTAAGCGTGGGACCAGGGGACACTCCTTGGGGAGTTTTCACTGAATCCTGCAGGTTTGCAATAGAAAATTTATTGTAAAATATTCTCAGACTGGCAACGCAACCAGACCAAACCAGCATCCCTTACCCCAGTCACTGTGACGTGATAGTGTATTTCACCAAGGGAAAATAGTGAAAAAGTTGAAGGTAGTGAGGACTCCATAGTCCTTGAGCCACAATTTGCTGATCCTCAAAGGCCCTGAGGGACAGTTCCAGTCAAGGTTGGAGTCTGGTACCTGCTCCCTGCCCCTGCATCTCCTGAGGAGGGAACAGGTGAGTCATGTGCGTGGGTAGAGTGACCAGAGGCTGATGCGTTGGTCCTTAGAGCCTGCAGCCAGCAAGCCATCTCTCGCAAAGGCCACACACTGGACAGTGGCACTATGGAAGGCGAGCACGGCCAGTGGCCTCATAGTCTGCCAGTGGAACACACGCACACAATGGTCCCAGCCCGCGGTGGCCAGGATCTTGCGGTCTGGCCGGATTGTGACCTCAGCAACCCCAGGATTGGTGAGTTCATGAGTTCTATGTACCTGCAAAAGTGAAGGCAGAGGAAGAAGCATTAGGTGCTGGCCCAGGCACCCTGCCCTGCAGCCAGAACCAGGAGAGATGCAGGCCCAGGACACAACAGCTGCATATTTCTGCCCGGCTGACCTCCTTCTTGGGAGCTCCTATGCTTCTGACTGAGCCCTCAGAATGCCACGGACAACTTAAGTCCTTCCCTCAGAGTGGTCTCAGCCCTACCCAGTTGCTCCCTGGACTACTCTCTGACTGATTCCTCCCCCATCAGAGTGACCCAAAGACAGTGAGGTCCCAGTCCCAGGAGAGACTCAGTAGGGCTAGGTCCTGGGTCCTCATCCAGGAAGACACCACACTCTAGCCCTTGTAAGAAGCACCTTCCCTGCTTGATGACAACATAACATTGGCATTTCTCTGGAGAAGCCTTAGCAACCACCCCAAAGCAGAGGAGTAGGAGAAATGCAAATTATGTCTTCAGCAAAACCAAGAAGTAAAGGATACCCCAAAACTCTGTGGGAGTTGAAGGGCTGCTCAGGGTGGTGCCCAGTAGGGTATGGCAGGACAAAGGTTCTGAGAAGGATATGGGATGTGACACAAGACAAGGAATCACACAGGCACGTTCTGTGTGCCAGGGGCCATCAGAGAGCTGCCTTCTCTCTGGGCAAAATGCTCCACATTCATCAGGGGTGAGTAGGAAGCCTCGTGTCCTGATCCCTTGACATGTGCCTCTTGCAGCGAGCAAGGAGCTCCTGGGAGATTAGTGTTGCCTCTGTAGTCACAGCAGTTCTACAAAACTGTCCCACATGCTGCATGGTGTTTGGCACCTCTGCCCACTCACTGAATGACAGAGGCACTTTGCCATCATGGTGACAACCAGCAACAGCCACTTCCTTCCACACCAGCCCCAACACCACAAGCATTCCATCACACTCTTTTCTTTAAGTGTCTCCTAGCCAAGCCATGTAGCTCTCAGCTAAGAATCATGCATCACATAAAGATAACACATAGAGAAGAAAGCAAAGAAGCAGGAAGAACACTTCATAACATTCATCGGCTGGGCTCAGTGGCTCAGCTTGTAATCCCAGCACTTTGGGAGGCCGAGGTGAGAAGACTGCCTGAGTCTGGAGACTCGAGACCAGCCTGGGCAACTTGATGAGAACTTGTCTCTATAATAAATCACAAAATCTAGCCGGGCGTGGTGGCGTGTGTCTGTAGTTTCAGCTACTTGGAAGGCTGAGGTGGAAGGATCACCTAAGCCCAACAGGTCGAGGCTGTGGTGGCTGTGAGCATGCCTGGGCAACAAAAAGTGAGACTCCAGCTCAAAAACAAGCAAACAACAACAACAACAAAACATTCATCAGAAGTCGATGGAAACCACCACCAAGCAGTTTTGCCATAAATTAACAAGACAAAAAAAAGTAATGAATTTAGTGACCTTTGTAAAGCACCTCTATAAAACAGGAACCCACAGAAGAAAAACAGAGGAAGAAATCTGACCTGGAAGGACTCAGAAAGGAAGCAGAAGACAAAACCCAAAGAATGAAGAAGAATGCCGGGCTCGGTGGCTCAGCCTGTAATCCCGCGCCTTTGGGAGGCTGAGGTGAGTGGATTGCCTGAGCCTGCGGGTTCGAGACCCGCCTGGGCAGCAAGACCTCATCTCTACAATAAATAAAAAAAAAAATCAGCCGGGCGTGGTAGCGCATACCTGTAATTCTGGCTACTCGGAAGACTGAGGCGGAAGGATCGCCGGAGCCCAGTAGGTTGAGGTTGCGGTGGCCGGGAGTGGCCACTGCACTCCAGTCTGGGCGACAGAGTGAGACTCCAACTCAAAAAACAAAACAAAAAAAAGAATGAAGAGGAATTAACAACAGCAGAAAAAGACAGCAAGGGATACAGAGACAGGAATGGCAGAACGAGAGCAAAAAGGAAAGAAAAGCAAAGAGTTAAAATGAACTGCAGAGAAAACAGCAGACATAAAAGACAGGTTGAGGGCAAATACCCACTGATTTAGAAAAAGAGTTTTAATTTCTAGAAATTGATTCTTATGATCTAAGTCCAATCTTAATCTTATGAGTAAGATACGCTCTAGTAAAATTATTGAACTTGATGACTAGAAAAGTCCTTTTGGTAGACAGGCAAAAAGATCCCGTCCATGATGAGGGTGAAGTTTAGCCTGTCCTTGGAAGCTCCACAGCCACAGCTATGCCAGTGGACAGTGGAGTGAGGCCCCTAAAGGCCACATAGGGAAGTGTGGCCCAAGAATTTTATATCCAGCCAAACTGTCACTCAAATATAAAAACAACAGATGGACATTTTTGAACATGTAAGAACTCAAAAAATATTGCTCCCATAAGCTCTTCTTGAGGGACTGGAAGATTAACTCTGGTTCTGTGAGAGATAACTGGAGAACTATAGAAAATGGCCTGGCAGAGAACACTGAATCTACTTACCTTCAGGATTAGGTCTAAAATAACATGGGGATTATGGCTATAGAACCGGTTATGTAACTAACTGAAATATGGGAAGGAACTGAAAAAGAAGGGATGGTGGCTAAGTTCACTGATTTAGCTCATCTTTTGTCCTCTGGGGCCAAAGATGCAACAGTCACCCTCACACCTGAGAGATGATCTGAATCTGACATCCCACCACAAGTAACACAAATACCATCGTTTCCTTCTTCTTGCCCACTTGATGGTAGGTGCCTTAGTTTCCTAGGATTGGTCCTGTATGTCAGCACAAAATAATACAAAACATACAAATATACTCAACAGTTTTGTGATTGGATCCAAAGTTAAGTCCACATCTGTCTGTGCTATGCATAAGATACTCCAAAGGAACAACTGGCAGAGGTATTCCAGGAGAATGCAAACTAGAGAAACAGGGGTTCCCTCTTAGTAATAGGCAAACTGGATTCAGGGCCAAAAGCATCAAGTAAGACTATTTACAATATGCAACCATGGTATCAGTACAATTCTCAATGAAGAGCATAAATATTTGTTCAGCCGATATACAGCCTTATCATTCATAAAGCCAGAACAAGAGGAAAGTGGTTACAACAGAGGAACTAGTGCCAAACATGATGCAAACAACCATAAAAGGAGACAAACTATATAAGGCAACTGTTTATAGGCATGGGACACCAGGCAGAGAAGGGCAGCCAACAAGGTGAGTCTCCCAAAAGCCCCTGTAGCTCTCTGCCTGGGAACAATGCCCTGGCCATAAATTCCAGGTAAAACATCACAGGTATGTTAAGCTGAGGAGGCAGAGACCAGAATTTGAGGCAGCCAGAGAGCTGAAATCTGTGCCAGCAAGGCAAAGGAATGGAGGGAGTGGGGACTGGGGGGCTGAAGACTATGTGTGGGTTCCCATGGATTACTGTATGAGGTCTGGACTGTATACATTCAGGGCAACCTCTACAGGGCTCACCAGAGCTGTGGGGCCACATGAATAGGCCTGAAAGGTCAGCAGTGCTAGAGGACCTACTGGCCCAAGTGCAAAGACCACGTGACAACCTACATCCACCTGAACTGCCAGAATGGCCTCATTTCAGGAGTAAGGATTCTGCCTTAGAATAAGACCTACCTCAGACCTACTGTAACAAAGCTAGAAGCTAAGCCCTGACAATGTCTGAAGGGGAGGCAGAGTTTGGAACTTGAGTTCTACCACACTAAATGACTCTTCTATAAATCCATCCTAAGAAATCCCAAAGCGAAACCTTCACAAGCTCAAGGGCAACAGCCAGTAACTGAACTGCATGCTAGAATAAAAGCACTCTTCAGAGAAAAATAACAGAATCCAGAGTCTCCAGCATGTATCATTTAGAACGTCTGGCATACAAACAACAAATTACTAGACATGCACAGAAGCAGGAATATATGACCCACAGTCAAAAGAGAAAAAGCAGGGCAATCCCTTCAGGTCTTCAGGTCCCCTCCCACTGTGGGAGCTTCTCTGTCCTCTCAATAAATCTGGCTTTCTCACTTAAAAAAAAAAAAAAAAAAAGACAAAAAGCAGTTAATAGAAACTCACCCCAAAATGGTACAGATGTTGAACATATCAGATAAAGACTTTAAAGAAGCTATTTATATATATTCAATAAATGAAAGGAAAATGTATTCAAATAATTACAAAAAAATTATCTTGATGGGTGAGCAGACAGGAACTGATTAGTAGAAAGTGGAAATTATAATATATAAAGTAGAATATTTTCTATTTCCTAATAGAAAACACAGAACTGAAAAGCTCAATAGCTCAAATGAAAAATGTATAGGATAAGCTTAACAGAAGATTGGAAAATTTTTTTAAAGTCAGTGAACTAGAAGACAGATCAATAGACATTATCTAATCTGACTAAGAGAAAGAAAAAAGACTGAACAAAAATGAACAAAGCCTCGGGGACCTATGGGATGTTATCAAACTCTCTACCTTATGGAAGCCCCAGAAGGAGGAGAAAATGAAAATGGTCAAGGAAAAATAATGGCTGATGATTTTCCAATTTTCATAAAAAGCTTCAATTTATAGATCAAAGCTCAATCAGGTTAAGAAAAAAAAAACAAAAAAAAAACACCTAACCACATGACAGTTAAAGTACTGAAAACCATAGACGAAAAGGGAAATCTTGAAAGCAGCCATGAAGCAAGACACATGGTGTGCATGGGAATGATACAATACTGGGTTCTCATCCAAAGCAATGAAACATTTGGGGCAGCCAGAGGGCTGAAATCTGTGAAGCCATTACAGGGCATGAAGAAAAACAAAACAAAACAAAATGATCTTCCCTAAATTCCATAGCCAGGGTTCTTTAAAAAGGAAGGTGAAATGACACTTCTCAGATTAACAAAAGCTAGAGAATATCTTGCCAGCAGAACTGCACCACAAGAAATGCCAGAAGATGCTTGGGTCGACAGGAAGGCACTAGGAATGACAAATGGTCACATACATGCAAAATACTTTATATCTGTACTTATCCATTTTTTAAAAAGTCCTATAAGTTTAAAAAAGGGGTGATTTAAAGCAAAAATACTATTGCAAGGTGGAGTTTATAAGTGGAACAGATCCCAGTAGTCACAGGAGGTTGGAGGGTGAGCAAATGGAAGTGCACTGGTATAAGGTGGTCACATCTGTGAGCGGGAAATGAACGACAGAGTCCAGGAGCTTTGAGAAGGATGCATGTAGTCAACCCACAAACAACCACTCGGGAGCAAAGAAAGAGAGGGATGAAATAAAACCCTAGAAAATACATATTTGATGAACACAAAAAAGGCAGGAAAGGAGCGAAAGAGGTCAAAAGCAGAAGTGACAAGTGGAAAACGAAGAGATGGTAGACTTAATTCTAGACAGATCAATCATTACACCGAATGCAGTCCGATGAAATGCTCCGATTAAAAGGCAGAGATTGTCAGAAAGGATCAAAAAGCAAGACAACTATAAGCTGTCTACGAAATATGCTTTTTATTTTATGTATTAGAGACGAGATCTTGCCCTGTTGCCCTGGCTGTATTGAAGTTCTGGACTCAAGCAATCCTCCCACCTCAGCCTCCTGAGTAGCTGGGACTACAGGCATACTACAAGCCACACCTGGCCAAAAGGTGTGCTTGTTTGTTTGTTTTTTGAGTCAGGGAGTCACTCTGTCACCCAGACTGGAGTACAGTGGCATGCTCACGGCTATTGCAGTCTTGTCCTTCTGGGCTCAGGAAATCCTACCACCTCAGCCTTCCACATAGCTGGGACTACAGACATACGCCATCATGGCGGGCTAATTTTTTTAAAAATTTATTGTAGAGATGAGGTCTCACCAAGTTGTCCAGACTGTTCTCAAACTCCTGGGTTCAGGCAATCCTCTTGCCTCTGCCTCCATAGTACTGGGATTACAGGTGTGAGCCACTGCACCTGGATAAAATATGCTTTTTAAATATAAAAACATCAGGACAGGTTAAAAGCAGAGGCAAGGAGGAAGATGTGTCATGCAAAGAACAAACTTAAGAAGTTGACGTCACTGTTTAGTATCAGACAAAGCCAGCTTCAAGACAAAGAATATCACAAAAGATAAAGGACAAGTCATAATAAGAAAAGGGGCCTGCATCAGAGCAAGGTGACCATCTCAATGCTTACATACCAAACCACAGAGTTTCAAAACTCATGAAGGAAACTGGTAGGACCAAAGGGAGAAACAGATACAATCACAGGAATGTTAAGATCCCTCTTCTTAGCAACTGGTAGAAAACTAGACAAAAAAACCAGTAAGATGGAAGACGTGAGCCACCTTGACCACCCTAAGCCAGGCTGACAGCATGCTCCACCCCACAACTGCAGAACATACGCTCTTTCAAGTCCATGTGGTAGGCTCCGAGCATACCATGTGCTAGGCCAAAACAAACCTCCATACATTCCTAAACACTGAAATTATACAGGAACATTCCCTGAAAACAGAATCAAACTAAATTAAAGATAAAGCTGCAAGACCAGCAAGTATTTGAAAATTAAGTAATATACTCCTAAAGAACCTATGGATCAAAGAGGAAGTCACAAGGGAAAAAAAGAAAGGGCATGCTGAGCTGAATTAAAATGAAGACACAATCTGTCCAAGTCTGGGGGCTGACCCACAGTGAAAGGTGACTGTGCTGGGAGTTGCCTTCTCAACAGCACAGTGGAGCAGCAGAACCTGGAACCAGGCACCAACATACCCAGGCCCAGCACTGCCACCAAGAGGCCCCACTGGAGGAATCCCCACACAATGGCCTCCTTGGCTTCTGGAAGGAGGGCTTGAGATGTGAGAAGGCCTAAGAGATGTAAACATGCGTAAGAGACACATCTATATATATGGAGGGCCAGGAAGGTTAGAGGTAAAGAGGTTAAAACAAAAAATAAGGGCCATAAAGGGAAGTTGTGACCAAAAGAGACCTGGCCTGAGCCATATTAATTGTTGGAAAAAGAGGTTTTCAGGCAAAAGTCCTTTTCAGAGATGACAGAGAATAAAGGAAGCCTGCCACTTTAACCTGCCTGTTCTAGGCCAGCTTCAAAATGCAGGAAGCAGAAACCACAGGCCCCAGCAGAAGTGAACAGGACACGCCATGGCACGAGGGTCCCCCCATGCCTCCATGCCTCACAGGGTCCATTGCAGCTGACAGGATGTGCAGCCTCTCAGCCACATGTGTGACGCTAATGGAGACTAGACAGGCCTCACATTTCAAAGAACCGATATCATTCAGACCTTGTTCTCAGACCATGGTGTAATTAAGTTAGAAATTGAAAACTAAAAAGTAACTGAGGGAGACAGGACCATGAAGTCACTCTCATCAGTTCAGCTGCAGAGAACAAGTAAAAATGGGGTCTGCCTATAGGTGAGGGACGACAAAGAAGATGGCCTTTTACACTGGGGCCAGCGGGACGGTCACCCATGGAAGCACATGGGCACCCAAGTGGGGCAGGCGGGGGAAGGCTAACACACGGCTCTGCATCCAATCCAGTCAGAGCAGCAGACAGAACCCAGGGCACATGGGAGGAAGCAAAAGAAAGACAAGACCAGAAAGATGAAATAGAAAAATGATGTTTTTCAAGGATCAGCAGATGAGACTAATCAGGAATAAAACAGGGACAGATTATGAATATGGCAGATTTAAACAATTATTTAAACAAACAGCCAAAAAAAAAGTCATCAAGAAAACACCTTGAAGATTTTTATGCCTATAGACAAATTCCTGGAACAATACTATTTCCCCCTGTATCTGAAAGCCTAAATTAGTCCACAGAGAAAACTGGGCTTTCCCCAGAGAGAAAACACCTGCGAACAGTGATGCAGGCCAAGACTGACTCCCATCCACCAGGAGGGGAGGGGATGCTCCCCAATCCCAGTTCTGTGGGTCCAGAGACCAGTCGGTTTATAGCCCTGAACAGCTCCGAGCCAGGCCAGCAGAGCCAGCAGAGGACACGTTATGCAGCAGGTTACTTTAGAACTACTTGATTGTTTTAAAGGTATAAGAAATTCAACAACACAGTTCACTAAATTTAAGACTTCAAGGAAAGGCCACATAGGTCTGAGAGATGTAGCAAAAGCATTTGGTCAGCAGCACTAGTTGGCAGTCCAGGTTTTTGCCCAGGAGGGTGGAAGGAGCCTTGTCCGACAAGGGGAAGCTGCCAACTGCAGTCAGAGCAGCCCCAGCCCAGGACACCCCCAACCCAGAACACAACACCTCCTCCAGGCAGCTCTGGGCTCCTGACCAGGAAGTTGGTACCACTGCACACCTTCCAGCTACCTTGCCCCGACCTGGACACCCACTTCACTCCATTTCACAGCCAAGTTCCCGCCAGCCCCACCTCCTGCTCTCCCAGGGGCCTCTCTAGGATGCTGGTCCACCAGTTTGCAGACCTGGGACCACCTTCACACCTGCCCCTTTACTGCTGTGACCAGCACTGTCCTCTCAAGTCCTAGGCACTCTGCCTAATGTCTATGGCTCTTGCCTGACAGACCCTGGCTCTGGGGGTCCCATGTGCTTCCTGCCTGTGCACACAAGCAGCTGAACCTGCTGCAGCACAGCACGTAGCCATTGATGCTGTGCCCTTGAGCCCAGATGGGCCTCAGCATGAGACCAGGCGGGCCTCAGCATGAGACCAGGCCACAAGCCACACTCCCTCCACACAGCCCCACTCAGCTCCACAGGACCTGGCCAAGGGGTGTCAAGACCCACACACACTGTGCATGTGTCACGCATGTGGGGCACACCTGATATCTGCAACCCAGGAGCTCCTCCTCCAACTTTCAGGGGCCAGAATACTGTGGTCCTTGGGAGGGACCTAGCAGCTAGGAACAAAGATGGAGGTGGGGTCGACCTAACACCATCTCATGTTTTTCTCGCCTGTGACCTTTGCCTTGAGACAATGGTAGAGAGGGGATCCTGAACCCTGCGGAGTGGGCCTTGCTGGAACCCATGCAGCTCGGCCCCAGGGCCCTGACTTGGTGTTCCCTCTTTACAGGAATTTGCTAGAGGTGCGTGTTTCCCCAGAAGACAAGAGCTGCCTTTAGTCCTGCACCCCACTGAACGCCTGGAATTCAAGCACACAGAAGAATTTCAGAGACAGCCCTGATCTGTGGTCTTCATGGGCAGAAGGTGGGCACAGTGCAGAGTGCCCTCTTCACCAGTCTTCACCTGCTAAAATGTCCAGCTCCTGCCCAGAGGCGTGGCTGTGCTGACACCACTGCAGCCCCTGGTCAAACCCTGGTCAGGACCAGGACCTTCCAGGAAGGATCTCCGGGCCTAGCCAGGCAGCCACTACCCACAGGGACAGGAGCAACCTCAGACCCAACTCAGTCATTCTCAGAAACACCTGATAGCATTGAGGCAAAGAGCCCAGCATGAGGACCAGGGTCCCTGTAGGAAACAAGAGATGCAAGAAGCCTGGTGGGGATCTCCTGGGCAAAGACCAGTGCTTGTCCAGGTCCCATGTTTCTGAGGAGGAGGACCTGTCCAGGTCCTGCAGTGACGGTGCTCCTGGTGTGGTGGGGTGGCGGGAGGAAGTAGGGGTGTGCCCACAGCCTGGACAAGCCTTTTATCCTGTTAGGACTTGGGTCACTGGCCCCAGGCTCTGCCACTGTCCCTCTAAAGGGAAACCCCAGAGCTGGGGTGGGTTAGGCAAAGGCCATTGCTGCTGCGCAGATGGGCGCACAACTGGGGACGCCTGGTGGAGCGCTGTGCGGGAGAGCCGCTGTTGGTCCGCTTTCTGGGCCAGGGCTGCCTGGGGTGGGGGAGCCTCATTATTACTTAAAGGCCTAAAAATACTGCTGGCTGTAAATCAGTCCCTGCTTCAAGGCTGTGGGCCCTGCCTGAGCGTGGGAGGGAAAACGCAGGCCTGCACGCCACCTGCATCTGACAGCAGCCCGGGCCCCAATGAGGGCTCACAGGAAAGCCACCGCAGCAAGGCAGGCATGGCTCTGGTCACTGCATGCCCTCAAGGCAGCCCTGGGTGGCATCCTCACGAGGGCAGTCTCCTTATTACCACTGCAGCTCCTGGTCAAGCCCTGGCCAAGACCAGGACCTTCCAGGAAGGATCTCCAGCCACTAGTGGCTCTCACGGCGCATGACCTCAGGTGCCAGGAATGTGCACGCGGCGCGTCCACCATCTGGTTCTGATTACCCATGCTCTGCTGCGGGAACCTCATCTGTGTCTCAGCTCCCAGCGTCCGCCTGGGGAGATTGATTTGGGCTCATTAGAGGCTTCAGCAGGAGGACACGAGGGAGGCACATCTGCGCCCATGTGGCTCTCAGCCGAGGCACTGCAGCACAGGGTGGGTGAGGATACCTGTGGATGCAGAGGGCCTCACGGTCACCTTGCCCACTCCTGGGTAGCAAGGATGCCTCCAGACACTCCCCCTAGAGGCTTGGGTTTTATATAACCACCAGGGCCTCTGTGGCTGATGCTGAATGACATTGGGCAGAGTTGGTACATTGGCCTTTGCCCTCTCCACTGGTGCCACCTGTCCCCTCCCAGAACTCCTCCTGCCCTATGCACCTTGGTACTTGGAGGGGGAAATCCTCCCTCCTTTGTTGTGTGCCATGGCTGAGGCTCTGTCCTGAGCATCCATCTCACTAACCACTTCTGGGCCACGGTTCCCGGATCCCCCCTCTGCTTTAACTCTTCGATTCATCAGTACAGGAATGCTCATTTCTGGACTGGAACATGCCCTATAAATTAAGTCTTAAGTTCTAGCAGCTGTTTCCCAAACACACCAGAAAAGACCAGGAAGGTCTGGGCCAGGGTGGCAGGAGGCCCCTTCCCAAGGTGCTGGGTGCCAGGGAGTCTGGGGAGGCTACACAAAAAGGCATCATGCTCTCAGGAAAGTTACCTGATCTTCAGTTTTTTGCAGTCAGGCTGGTGAAGGTCAGGCCACAGTGGAATGAACACTGGACCCCATGAGGGGGCACTAAGGGTTCCCATAGTCTCAAGGATCAGTAAGGGGGAGTGTGAGGGAGAACCCCACTCCAGGCCATGTAGAGCCAGCACTAGAGCAGCTCAGCCTCCAGTTCCTACAACAGCCATCACCATTATGACTTCCCACCCACTACCCACCCAGGCATGCTGTTCCAAGACCCAGGAGACCCTTCCTCCCACATGGAAGTATAAGAAGCTCCACTCCTCTCAGCAGGGCTTCCGTGCTCCCCAGACCCTCAGAAGACGGATGGATGAATGACAGACAGCTGTACTACAAGTTCACTATGTGTCTGGCACAGGCTGGTGATGCCCATAGGCACGGAGGCCTGCTCAGCAGGACCCCTACCCCTCAGCATATCCTGACTTCTACCTGGGGCCCAATCCTCCACTACCCCACCACATGCCTCGGGATTCTAGAAGTGCCCACTCAGGTTGGCCTGACAGGCAAAGGCGAGCTTCACCCCAGGCTGCGGGCAGGGCTTCCCCACCTGGGGGATCCAGATGAGGCCCTCTCTGTGCCTCCTGTCATGGGCCGACAGAGGGCCTGTGCCACAGTTCCATAGAGGACGGCAGCCTCAGGCCTTGTCCTCTGTGCTCCAGGGCTGAGAGCCAGTGGGCTGGAAACTGGGCCTGCTGCTGCATCCGCTGGTGGCCACCTCAGAGGACATGCAGCCCCTACCTGGAGCCCCTTTCCACCAGATTTGTGTTCACAGAGCTGCTTCATAGAAGTTTCCGTGTTCTGGCTGTGGGCAGTTTTCAGTTTTCAGAAGCTTCTGGTGAGTGGGGGCTCCTTGTTCAGTCCCAGAAGCCAGTATTCACCCAGGCCGCCTTTGAGGGCCAAAAGGTCAAGGACATAACTAGTACCTCATGCCCTAGTGGTCAGCAGCCCCCCAGACCTGCACCAGAGGCCTGGACAGGAAACTTCCCCCCACCTTCACTGGCCCCAACCCAATCCCTCTTGTTCCACAGGCCCAGACACAGACACCAGGTGCCCCTCAAGCCACGCCAGCCAGAAGAGACCATGAGACCCTGTGGGAAGAACTCCAGCACCGCCCCCCCAGCCCTGAAGCCTCCCAGCCTTCCTCCTGGACTTTCCTGTGGTCTGTGAGCAATGGCTTCCCTTGGGCCAGCCCATAGACCACCACGGGGCCCCCAGCTTTGTGAAGTTTTCCACTTTAGGTTGTTTTTTTTCTTTTTTTTTTATTAATCAGTTCCTTACTGACCAAATTCCTCTTAGTTTTCACAAAGGGATCTGAGTATTCCTGGATTTTACGTGCCTCTCTCGAGATGGACAAGATGTGACTGCTGTTAACCCGAGGTCTGGGAGAAACCCAAACCATGTGAACAGCTTGCCTGTGCCCCTCTTCCTGAGCCGGCCTTGGACAGGCCTGCCGCACCCGCCTCCGGGTGATTAATTAGCCAGGGATCTGCAACAACTCCTCTTCATGCCTAAATATTGTTTCAGCCTATCAGACTGTTAGTGCAGAGCAGGATAAATGAGGCCCAGCCCGGCACACTGACCTGCAGGGCCTGCTGCCCGTCCAGGCTCCAGACAGCCAGCACCTTCCCCGCGGAGCCAGAGACGCCCCTGGCCTTCTGGGAGTCGAAGTCAAGACCCATGACGGGCTCCTCATGGCAGGCAATGCGGCTGCACACCTTCTGCTCAGAGACATCCCACAGGGCCACCGATCCATCCTCATAGCCGGCCAGGAGGAGAGGGTGGGGGCTACAGTTGGCCTGCAGGAACAGAGAGCAGTCAGTTCCCAGGAGGGTCCTGACTTCAGTGAGTTTTGGGGAGAAGGGTTCTTGAGACTGACTGCCTCTCCTGCGTGCCCGGGGCTGTTTCCTATGTTCTCCACGTGGCCTTAACAGTTCAGAAGCTCTGCTCTCTATCCCCCTGTGCCCTCCCACACACTGCTTGTATGGCTAAACCCATCTGCAGGAGGCCAGCATGGCTGCAGCTGGGCCCCTCTAGGAACATGAGGTTGGAGGGCACAAAGCCCCAGAGTAGCCTGGTTGAGCCTTAGGCCTCCTACCACTGTGTACACCTCACCAGCCCCGTGACCCATACATGCCTGCACTGGGTCCTGCCCAAAGGGGTGCTGCTGCCCCTCTCCACCTCTCTTATACACAGGGATCTGTCCTCCTGCCTCCTTCCCCTGGCTTGAGATGTGTGGCCACCCCTGCTGGGGTTGGTCACCTGTCCAGAGCTGCCAGCCAGGAGAAACGGTGCACTATATCCCCATGACAAATGGACCTCTGTGCTTCATCATGGGGCTGCAGGTCCCACCCCTGGATGCCTGGCGGGGGCTGCCCAAGCCATTGTGATGAATGAGGGCATGGGTCAGAGGACTCCAAGCCCTGGGCAGACGCCTCGCTTGACAAGCCTCTGAAACAACTGCAGAAGGAGAGCGCTGCAGGATTCCGCATCACCCTGGGGACATGGTCATCAGTCCCCAGCACCGAAGGTGATAACCTAAAATACACATTATGTGACTGAGCAAGGAGACATGGGTTAGCCAGAAGGTACCTGGGTGTGCATTTAATGAGTGGACAGAAGGCTGGTGATGGAGCCGGAAGCCAGCTGAGAGCCCGAGGCAGCACCCTGACCTGGAGGGGACGGCCATGGCAGGGGCAGGAAGGACACAGTCACCAAGGCTTGCACACAGGCATGCAAACCCAATGCCAGAGCTGATCCAGAGGCAGCCTCCCCCATGTCCTGGAAATGGCTTGTAAATCCATGGTGCTCTGATGATAATGTGAGTTTACAAAACAGGGAAGAGTGAGGCTCCTGAGAGGATGTGTGTGGTGGTTAGTATGTCTCTCTGGGCATCTCCTTGCATGTGCCATCCCCCTGCCAGAGCCCACACTGTCATGACCACACTGCTCATGTAGTTTTGCTTCACGGAGGAGCACCGTGCTGGCACCTTCAAGTCATCTGCTTGGAAAGAATACATGTGGAAACTCACACCACCTTCCTCGAAGGCCTGTGCACAGAATGCTTTAAGACATGCCAAGCCCTCTTCCCGGGAGCTTCTAGTGGGCAGCCATGCCTCCCTGGACAGCAGCATGTCTGGACAAAAGGAAGGGTCAGGGCCAAGGAAGAGAAGCCCGGAGTACTCATATCCCAGTCAGCAACATAGGCCAGCTCCACCACCTGCCACAGTAAGGCTGGCTGCTGGCTGGATGCTAGCCCTGGTACCCATGGGCAGTGCTCTGTGGTGACACCTGTTTGCCAATCTGCATTGACCGCTCCCCTGGGTATGTTTCCCATCTCCTGAGCTGAAACAGTCTGGGGGGTAAGGGGAGTTCCTCTTAACACCAATGTGAGCTCTGACCAGTCCTCTGCATCCCAACACCTGTATGAAGCCACAGCCTGAGTTCTGGACACCACAGCTACTGCAGGGGTGATATGTGTCCGACTCACCTGCCACGGCACCACAGGACAGCCAGAGGAGGAGCCAGCCTGGCCCAGAGGGGCTCACCCTGTGGTTGTCAGCCCCTGTCCACTACCTTGATCCCTACTGTACTCTGGACCCTGTGGCCTCCCAGTGACAGACACTGAAGGCCAGACAGCGCCCTTGTGGCCGAGGCCTGTGGGTGACCACACCTTTGGTGACACCTGACCTATGCAGCAGCAAGGACCTGAAGTCACCCTGATCTGCTCTTCTCAGCCTCCTCCCCACCCACCCTCAGCTGAAACCTGGAATACAGGTCTTGCTCTGCATCCCCTCTTGTCCCTCAGGTGCATCCCCAGGGACCACAGCAGGCTGGGTCCCCTGAGGAGCGCTAAACTGGCTGCACCCCAACTGGGTTGGAATGGCACTGAGCCTGGCTCTAAGGGTAGGTACAGTGACTCTGCCTCAGGCTGGACAATTATTCTCACAAAAAAAAGTTGGCCACTTTGAGAAGCAACATAAGAATATATTGAGTCAGGACCTCTGTCACGCTCAAACTGATAAGTCACAACCTGATCTTCAGGCCTGGAGGTCAAAAAGGGAACATTTAGTGACTTAGTGAGGGCTTTTCTTAGCTGAGCACTGCATGCTAGACCTGAATCACCATAAACGCAATCTGTCCTCTGTCAACCACATTAATTACCTTAGCAAGTTTGTACTTCCCTTTCTGTACATTTTTCTGCTGGAATTTCACACAATTGTGCAACGACCCACATTTCCCAGGGAGCACAGTAAGAGCAGGTACCACCTTGGACATCCTGCCCTAAACCTGGGAGTGCCCTGGCTACCGCCTACGGGATTGTGCCCTCAGGTTGTTTTTTCCCTGGCAGAGCCCCTTCTGAGCCCTCAGAGAAGCCTTGTCTGGACATCAAGGCGGGTGACCCAGGCTCCGCCGCAGTCCCTGAGGCCCGGCTGCAAAGCTGCTGGCGCCAAGAGCTTCGTCATTTCAGGTGAGTCTCCTGGAAGCTCTCCCAAAAGGCTGTGGCTGCAGAAGCAACACCACAGGAAGAGCCTGTCAGGGACCCCAAATTCCAGCTTGGACATTCTCAGTCAAGAAGCTGCAGGGGAAGCCAACTGTAAGAGGGTTGTCAGCTTTCTAGTCATGCAGAGAGACAGAAATGCATGGGATGGGGTCTTTGGGGTGCCTGTCCCAGTTGTCTTCCAGGGCATGCACACATCTCAAACTGTACAAGCCCATTTAGTCACACTCCTGTGGAGAGCTCAAGACAGTTAGCGAGTCAGGAATAGCTTCCCCCAGTCACGCCCGGCACAGGGCAACTCTCAGAACTGAATGGAACAGAAAGACGCCTGGAATCACCAACGGCCTGAGGAGTCTGGTGCTTCTTTGCTGCCCCAGACACAAGGGGATGCAGGGGGGAGCAGACACTGTGTCAGTGCTGACCTGGGGGTGGCTAGGGAGGAGGAGGCCTCGAGGAAGGCTGGGGCCCCAGTGGAGGTGGGCAGGCCCCACAGAATCACCCCCAAACCTGGTCTGGGCCTGTGACCCCCACATTGGCCCTAGCTTCTGCTATGGCCCCAGGAGATACCTTCCAACCCTCTCTAACCAGAAAGAACAGTCAAGAAAGGAAATGGCTGTGGATCAGAAATTCTGAGTGTGGCAGCAGAGAAAGTCATTGCACTAAGCCCACTCCTGCCTCTACAAGGCCAGGAAGTAACAAAAATTAATCCCAAGTAAGGCCAGGGACGTATGGGCTTGCCATGTTAGTCAGCATGTCCTCCCTGCCCCAACAAAGCCAGCACACTAAGGCACTGGTGGAAGGGCACATGGCCCCCCCGGGGGCAGGCCAGGCAGCTGGCCTCACTGTCCCCTTCTCACTGCTACCCACTGGAGGGCGCTGCCAGCAGTGGGGTGAGTTTCCAGGGCCTGTGAAGGACAAGCACTGGCTGCTGCTGCCACCAGAAGCAAGGCAATGGCAAGAGTCCCCTTGCGGCAGCAGCAGGGAAACAGAGGGCCAGCAGGGACACTGAGGCTGCGGGAGGTGCTGCACGTTCCCTGAGGGGGCGTGGCCTGATCGGTTGGACCATAAATCAGATCCTGAACGGGGAATGACTCACAGCAGGCGTGGCTGGCAGGGCGTGGCTGGCGCGCGCTGGGCCTTACCTGCCACAGCCCCAGGCACATGGGCATGCCTGGTTTGGCATCTGCCTCCAGCTTCAGGGTGCACACTGACGTCTTGGATGGCATCTCCAGGATCTGAATCTGACAGGAAGAAAACAAGTTGACTTGGAACAATGCCAAGTCGAGGCTGTCTATACAAACAAGAGACTCTTAGGGCGATTAGTTGGGTTGCTGGGAGTTTCTGTCTGCTCCCTCCTACAGGGACCGAGCCATGGCTCCCACTCAGGCCACACAGGCACAGGCACACTCAGCCCTTGCAAAATGCTTCCCTCCTTCCAGAGCAGTTGCACGTTGCCACCCGGTTGTGGCCTCTGGTTTCTCCTGACTTCACTATCTGGACTGAAGGGAGTCCTGGCTCTCCTGCCTCTACTTAGCCCAGCCAGCTCTCTTCTCTGCCTGCTTCTGCTTCCCAGCTCAGGCTTTACATAGGAGCTGCCCTGAATGATTGACCAAGAGTGTGGCAATAACATCCATACCAGCCACCTCAGGTAGGAGGCCCAGCTGTCCCTCGCTTGCACACAAGGAGTCAGGTCCAGGGAGTTTGAGGGCATCAAATGGACAGAACCCACACCAGCTGGTCTAGTAGCTCGATCCACCCTGTTCTCCTGGGCCAGGCTGGGGACAATGTCTGAGGGGCCCATACTTGTGTGGGTGACAACCTCACTGTCCTCCCAGACTCACACAAAACAGGCTTTACACCCTGAATCTGAATCTCACATCAGCCACATATGTGCTGGGGCAGTCCTGAGGGCAGCTCCCAGGCAAGGCAGAGAGGCAGGCTCAAGGCCTAGTCCTCCCAGCTACTGAGTCTCAGATGGGCCAGGGCCATGGTGCTCTCTTGGCAGGACGCTCTTGCCAGGAGCCCCCCTGGCAGCATGGCCTCTGAGGGCAGGGCCTCTACCCACTCAGCACTAGGGATGCTCATAGCTCTGGGTTTCCCTCATCGCAGAAGTGAGTCCTGGAGGCCCTGCTGTGTGCTCATACACACATGCATGCACATATACAAGTATGTATACACTTGTACACATGCATACACATACACACTTGTACACACAGAGAGGCTCCACACCCCAAGCCCAGAACCAGAGGCCTGGGGTGAGTGGAACACCTGGTGGCAGAGGTCCCAAAGAACAAGTCTAGTGGCAAGGACTCCAAGGAAAAAGCACAGCCACAGCATGAAGGAGAGCAGAGCAGGCAGCAAGGCAGGAAGAGGCGCTGGGCAGCAGGGGCTTGAGATGCAGAGGCGTGTGGGGAAGGGTGGCGTGGTCCACATTCCAAAGCAGACAAATGGCAAATGTGAGAGCAAAGCAGAGGTCTTCTGGGACAGCAAGGATTCCTTATGACAAAAATCACTCAGCTAGAAGCTCTAGCAAAATAGAAAGAAATACAGGAATGAGACATTGGGAAACACGATGCAGCAGCAAGTGGGCCCAACCCAGAGGAACACAAAGACCCTGTGAGAAGCTGGGGCAGGCTCAGCCCTCCTCAGTCTTCTACAAGCACCACCAGCTCTGGTATGTGTTTCTCCCCTTAGGATCACGAAGGCCTCCATGTGAAGAGCACAGGCACTGGGCAGCCTGGGGACACTGGAGCCAGCTGCAGAGAGCTGTCAACTGAGTGTCATCACTGTCACCCTCTGCTATTTTCACAGAGGGTCTGTGAGAACCCCATCCAGGGTCCTCATGGCTCCCAATATCCTACTTTGTGTACTTCTCTGTGCCAGATTTCTTAAAAAGAGATCTGTTCCCTTGTCGTCATATGGGGAGGATGGGTGGGTTCCTGGGATTAAGCAGGTATGTGGGGGGCTATGCCAGGGGCAGGCAGAGCTGCCCTGAGCACACTCCTGGGAGGTCAGGAGGGGCATGGGGGAGGAAGGCACTGGACACAGCCTGCAGGCTGAACACAGCCACAGTTGAAAAGGGAGGACCCATCCTGATCTGTGGGCTCAGGAAGGCCCCTCTGGGGGCAGTGAGGGTGGCCTGAGAGCAAAGGACTCAAGCAGGCTAATGGGCTAGAGGTAAAAGAGTAGGGGTCAAGGTTGAGGGCAAAGCCCACCCCCAAGGACACTTGTGAGGCCTTGAGCTGGGCGCTGCAGAAGGAAGTGTGGTGGCAGCACCTCGAACTGCATGGTGCAGGGAAGTGGGAAGCCCTGGGCCTGAGCACTGGGAGCAGGCCTTGCATCTGGTTGGTCTGGGCCCCCAGCCCAAGACCTTCTGAGGTCAGAGGAGGAGCTTTCTGCCCGTGCCTGCACTCAGAGCCTCCTACAGACACCGATGAGCTTTCTGCCTGGCACCCGCCTGCAGTTTTTGTTTCCAGAAGGAAAAATGTTAGGTTTGGGCAAGTGTGGCCACCCAGATGGCCATGCGAGGCAGGAGCATGTGTTCTCTGAGCACTGTCTGGCACATGCTTTTCCAGGGTCTAGTCTAGGCAGATTCCAGGTAGAAACATAGACAGCAACCATTTTCCTTGATTGTGCGAGGTCCCTGACTGGAGGCTGTGAGAAGTACAGATACTGCCACCACAGGAAGCCAAGTGCCAGGAGGTGAGTCAAAACAGCCTGGGCACAGGGGACACGTGGCCTACGGGATACAGTGCACGTTGGCAGAGTGCCAGCCAGAGGCCCAGGGGGTTGGCCCACAATGGCACTCTGGGCACAGTGGGGCAGGGCAGAGCTCTTGCAGCTCTGTGGTGTTCCTATGGTATGTGGCTGGCAGGAACCCGCTGCCCACCTACCATCTCTTTTACATGAATAACACTTGTACAGGTTTGTGGCAAATTAACAAGAAAAGCATATGTAGCTCCTAACTGATGATCAACTGCAGACATGAACAAACTAATGTCTGCACCTATCTCATTACTTAGGAGCTGGACCTGCCTGAAGACAGACCTCCTTCCTGCACAGGGATGACCCTGCCCAGAGCCCTATCCTCCCCACAATCCACCCTCAGGCCACTGCGCCACACACTCACCAGGCAGTTTAGGTCCCCACTTATGGGCTCATCACTGATTTCCCTCCAGCCACCCTTCTTTCTCTACAACACTCCTGCTTCATGTCCTGGGCGCCCCTCCCTTGGCAGACTCTGACTCCCCAGGAGTATGGACACTGCTGTCTAATTGGGCCTGTCCTATGTCCCCAACACCTTTGGTCATTATGCCTAAACTCCACCCTACGATGACTTCCCCGCCCAGTCAGCCCCCCTCCCCCAGAGCCCCATCCCCTGGGCGTTCTTCTGCTTACCTATCTCTTGGGTCTAGTGTCTGTCCCACTCCCTGCATCTCAGCCCTGCCTGCAGTGCCTGGTTCTGTACCCCAAAACACCACTCACTCCACTGCCCTGGCTCAGAACCACTTTCCTCTTCACCTTGGTCTCTCTTCCACCACCTCCCTCTGGCCACCTGGAGTCTCCTCCCTCCCAAGTCTATATCCCAAGGACCTGTTCTCTCCCCTACCACTCCTGCTGGCCTCAGGCCTCAACACTTGGTCATCCTGCACCCTTGCTCCACAGATAGAACCATGCTAGGTGCCCAGGTCTCTGAGATACTAGCACCTCCCCTGATCCCTTCCTTATTCTCACACTGCCCTAGGAGGGCAGCTCACCACTATGGCCACCTCACAGGGAACAGATCAAGGTCTACAGCCATGTACTTGTCCAGGCCATGCACCTGCCTCCAGCAGCTCCCTGGGTCTGGAGGGTGGGGATGTGTACCTCCTGGCCAGGTATGGAGTTTGGTAAGCACAGCAGTCCAGAAAACAAGAGGCCTCAGGCAGGCTCGTTCTCACCTCATCAGTGCCCTTCCCCGGCATAGCGAGCATCCAGCGTGGCTGGCCCTCAGCCAGGATGGCACTCCTGCAGAAGCCCACACTCTCCAAGCGCACGGAGTCCACAATAGTGTTCCTGCCCTCTGCCAGGTCCCACAGGCACAGCCTCAGGTCCCGACCCTGACTTCCAAACAGAAAGGAGACAGGCCTGAGCCTCCCCTTGACAGACATCAGTGCCCACAACCCCCCTAGACCAAAGGAAGGTGAGGCCACATTTCTAGGGGATAGCTTTGGTGAGCATGAGTCATTGCAGGGCAGGAGCCTTGGCCAAAGAAGAGCTTCTCTGCACTGGCATTTATATGTGAGTTGGCATCCAAAGTGTCCAATGTTAGAACACACAGCTGACTGAGGCCCTAGGCACTCTGTGCACATGCCCTGGTGTCCTGATTTTTGTGGCCTTCCTGCTGCAACCAGTGCCACCAAAGCACCTCTCTCTCTCTGCAAATTAGATTCGACAACCCAGCAATCCCACTCTGTTACTTTCTGAAGTGAATTTTAAACCTACATTCACACGAAAACCTGTACAAGAATGTTTATGGCAGCTCTCTTCATAATCACCCAAACTGAAAACCACCCAGCTGTCCCTCAAAGAGGAAAGGTTCATCCCAACACAGAACATCAATCAGCAAAGGAGCCAACCAAAGCCATGAACAGCAGCCTGGAGGGCACAGAGATGTGTTCTGCTGAGTAGAAGAAGTCAGGTCTGAAAGGGCCCATGGTGAGATCCATTCATTGATGTTCAAGAAATGGCAAGAACACAGAGTCGGAGAAGAAAGGGGTTATTGCCCCTAGGGGTGGCACATAGGCTTTGTGGGCAAGGGGTTGCCCGCATGGCCCTGAGGTGATGAGTGGCAAACCTGCAGACCTACTCCCCACTGGAGCACACTTCACAGTGTGTGTGATCAAAACAACAGACACCCAGAATGCTGGGACCCCAGGAGGGATTGTGACTGTAACAAACTGGATGACATGCTGCACTGAGGATGAAGACAAAGTGGAGCTGGCCTGAGAAGTTGGACAGTGTCTTGACTAGATGCTGTGCAGTTTTAACAAAATAACTAAGCCGGGCTCAGTGGCTCAGCCTGTAATCCTGCGCCTTTGGGAGGCTGAGGTGAGTGGATTGCCTGAGCCCGCGGGTTCGAGACCCACCTGGGCGGCGAGACCTCATCTATACAATAAATCAAAAAATCAGCTGGGCATGGTAGCGCATGCCTGTAGTTCCGGCTGCTTGGAAGGCTGAGGCGGAAGGATTGCCGGAGCCCAGCAGGTCGAGGCTGCGGTGGCCGGGAGCGGCCACTGCACTCCAGTCTGGGCGACAGAGTGAGACTCCAACTCAAAAAAAAACAAACAAAACTGTGCAGAAACACCATACTCTTGTGAGTGAGTTAGCTCCTCACAGTGTAGTGGCTGCCACTCTGAATACTCTGCACATACCGGTTGCAACAGAGGAGGAACTCTGGAGGCTTGCAGGCCCAGATACCCCCAGAGAGCTACTGTAGAAAAGCACGGAGGACAGAGGGATCTGTAGAGTCAAACTAGGGTCATGGGGTCCATACAAGCATGTGTTTAGTCAGATGTTCACACAGATAGACAGAAATGAGGACAGACGGCATGCAAGCATGGGTCAGTGGGCACAGCCACAGCAAATGGAAGCATCGGGCATGCCTAGTGCCCATCTCACAGTTTCTTATTCCATTCTCCAGAAATGGCAACCAAGGTCTTGGAGAAATGGCTGGAGTGAGGGAAACAAGATGAGTTTCATGTCTGGTAGTGCTAGAATGGAAGGAAATTTTTTTTTTTTTTTTTTGAGTTGGAGTCTCACTCTGTCGCCCAAACTGGAGTGCAGTGGTGACCTGCTGGGCTCCGGCGATCCTTCTGCCTCAGCCTTCCAAGTAGCCGGAATTACAGGCACGCACTACCACACCTGGCTGATTTTTTGATTTATTGTAGAGATGAGGTCTCACTGCCCAGGCAGGTCTCGAACCCGTGGGCTCAGGCAATCCACTCACTTCAGCCTCCCAAAGGCATGGGATTACAGGCTGAGCCACCGAGCCCGGCTGGGAAAGAAATACTTTAAAAATAAAATAAAATCGGTGCACCTGGCAGGCAGAGTGGGTGGCAGTGCGGAGCTCGAAAAAAAGAAAAATACATAAAATAAAATCAAGGATGGGGTCTGTCAGGAGGATACTAGTCCCAAAGTTAGAACAATTCCAGTGACAAAATAAATCATGGCAGTATTCAATGTTAGCTGAAGAATGAAGTAAATCTCCATGAATCCATCCTCATGAGTGAGCACATAAATCTATTGGGAAGAAGGAGCAAACTTTTCTTCCAGGTTCCCTAATTCCAATTAATCTAGAATTGTACCTCAAGCAGGAGGAGAGAGGGAGATGAGCACACTCCAGTAATAACCATTGCAGGCAGAATCTACCCATGGATGCTAAAATCAGTGGGTGAAACAGGATATTTGCATAGCCTCAAAGTATCTCCCCACCAAATCTGACTTAATTTTATTTTATTTGAGACAGGGTCTCACTATGCTACCCAGGTGGTCTTGAACTCTTAGGCTCAACTGATCCTCCTGCTTCAGCCTCCCAAGTAGCTGGGACTACTTTCCCCCAAATATTTATTAATTACTGTGGTGGTTTGTGGGGTTTTTTTTTGAGTTGGAGTCTCACTCCATCGCCCAGACTGGAGTGCAGTGGCCGCTTCCGGCCACCACAGCCTCGACCTGCTGGGCTCCGGCAATCCTGCCCCCTCAGCCTTCCAAGTAGCCGGAATTACAGACGTGCGCTACTACGCCCAGCTGATTTTTGATTTATTGTAGGGATGAGGTCTCGCCAAGTTGCCCAGGCAGGTCTCGAACCCGCGGGCTCAGGCAATCCACTCACCTTGGCCTCCCAAAGCACGGGATTACAGGCTGAGCCACTGAACCCGGCTACTGTGGTGGTTTTAACACAGAACCAAACATCCTTGGACCCTCCTCCCTCCAGGAGGTGGAGCTTAATTCTCCTCCCCTGGCATTTGGGCTGTACCTAGTAACTCACTTTCTAAGGAACTCAGTGAGCAAAAGTGGCACCTTGACAGTGTGCCCAGCAGATACACCCTGCCCCAGTAAGCAGGGCTGACCTCACAGCCATGGGCCATGTGGATGTCACAGTCCCTGGCACAATGGGATGGGAAGAACACTCATCCCCATGGGTTTCCTCCCCAACCCACCACTCTAGTCTCACCCGGAGAAAATTCCAGACAACCCAACCTGGGCAGTGCTCTTCAGAAACATCGAGGTCATGAGAAACTAGGAAAGAGAAATAGCTAATCATTGACCAGAAGGCCCAAAGGAGACACAACAGACAGCTTAGTGGACGTTGCACAGAAAAGGACATCAGTGGAAAGATGGGGATCAGAACAAAGCCTTGCTTCAGTTTCTGGCATGCCTGATGCTCCGCCCAGAATGCCATGCAGGGCACAGAGTCCACACCACAGAGACCAGCACCGTGAAACCTGCTCTCTCCAGGCTTGCCCAGGATTGGGCATCTCAACCCAATTCAAATCTCCACTCAGCTTAGGAGAACCCACAGACTGATATTCAGAATGTGCCTCGACACTTAGAGGACCATGAGGGAGGGGAGATGGGGCCGCTGGGCATTCACATGGAAACCTGGGTCTTTCACCGCAAACTGTAGTGGCTCCTGTATGAATTGTGGACCTAGAAGAAACAGCACTGATACTCCTGGGAGACAGGGAGAGGTCTTTTTGACCTCGTGACAGGCACTCCCTGCCAGAACCTGGCAGACTGGACTTCATTACAACGAAGCATCTCTGTTCCTTGAAGACACCATAAGCATGAAAAATGCAAGCCGCCATGTTGGAGAAATAAGTTGTGATATGAAAATATCTATCATATCTAGAATATAGAACTCCTTGTATCAATAAGAAAAAGGCAGGCAATCCAACAGATATGTGACAACAGACCACAGAGGCATTAAGGCTTTCACCCACATGGCTGACACACACAAAAGGTCCATCAATAAAGGATCAGTAAATACAAACTAAACCACACTCAGAGGCGCCTGTACCCTTGCAGGCTGTGAGGGGTGGGTGCTCCTGCCTCAGGGGGTGCAGTATGACGCCCCCTGGACAGGTGACCTGGCATCCTCTGACAAGTCCAGAGTGCACAGGCACCATGGCCCAGATGCCCCACCTCTGAGTACAGAGATCCAACCTGCAGACACAAACGTACCTGGCACTGGAGACCCAGGCAGGAGTCTTCCTAGTAGCTGCATCGCAACAGCTCCAAGTGGGCACCTAGCTAGTTCTCCACTGACAGAAGCATGGGTGAGTAAACAAGCAGATACAACCAGTGGAATACAATACAGAAAACCACCACCAACTGCAGCCATGTGCAATGTGGCAGACATCAGTGAGACAAGGTCAAGTGAATGAAGTCAGATGCAGAGGAAACTGTTTCTTATGGCCCCACTTTTTAGAGAAGAAGACCAGACAAAATTAGTCTACACTTTTTAGATGGTAAAAGCGTATTCAGATGGCAAAGCAAAAAAGGTGTGGAGGCTGGCTGCCTTCCAGGGTGGGGGATGCCACCTTCCCAGAGGACAGTGGCAGTGGTGCAAGGGGGTGGGAGTGCTGGGGGCTGGCAGGGCTGCACTCCCGGCCGGGGAGGTGGTTACTCAGGTGCACATATGGCTGTCACACAATACACCAAACACTTGTCTTGCATGCTTCTGTGAGAAAACTTTACAATACAAAGTAAAAGGAACGCCCTGCAGAGGAGGCTGAGGGCATTCCTACCTCTCCTTGTCATGAAAGCCACCGCCCCTTAAGGGCTACTTAGAGACACTTGGCTTCCAAACACAGCTGAACACAGGCTGAGTGGAGGCCATGGGCTCTAGTGCACCGTAAACGCACCTGGCACTCCACACCTGCAGACTCCACCTCAGACCCTCACCCCCTGCCAAGCACCATTCAGTCAGGAAGGGGAGGCACCCTGAATGCTGGCTCTGGGCTGTCTGCTGAGCACAGTCCCTGCCCAGAGGACAGCCAACACTGCCTGGGTACTGGGGCCCTAGGACACCCTAAGGCCTCCATGTTGGCTGGAAACTCAAGAAGTCACTTACACATGGCAGCTCCCAGCACATGTGACTGGGGGGATTAGGAAAGGCCCTCTACTCTGATAAGCACCAAGCAGAAAGGGAATTGGGCCTGCTCAACCAGGAGATGTGCAAGGTCCTACAAAGGCTCTAAGGCATGAAGGTCCAGGGCTTTTGCCCTCTGGGACAACTATGTTGTCTCTGTCACCCACCTTTCAGGTGGGGGACACTGCATGAATCAGGCACAAAAGGGCTTTGAAGACTGGTAGGGACCACTCAGGCCTTATCCTCTGGGGACTGAACACCACAGTGCCCAGGTGTCCCAGGTACCCAGGCCAGAGCAGGGGTAGAACAGGCCTGTCCTTCTGGAGCTCTGGGCCATGAAAGTACAGTGCGGAATACAGATGCTAGGGATGACAGATCGCAGGAGGATGGCAACGGGCCCTCATGAAGGCCTGGACCTACCAATATCTCACACATGGGCTGGCAGCAGCTGCCTCAGCTGTCACCTGCCCGGTGCTCCAGCCTCCTAAGGTAGCACTTCCTGGCCCCACTTGGCAGAAGTTCATCTTCCCACTTCCCCATAATGAGCTAGTCCTGCACCCTCCACACGCTGCAGACCCTCCACTAATCCCTGCTGGTCTCCCCACTCCCACACCATTCTATCATTGAGGTGGGGATTCTTGCCCACCTCACCTGCCAAGGTCACACTTAGGGACCCACCTGAGAAGCTGGTGTCCCTGGGGCAGCGTCTGTAGCCAGATCACACACTGGCCCCCATGGCCATCTAGGGTGGTGACAGCTCTCCGTGTCTGCAGGCTCCAGATGTGCACCAGACCACCCTGAGACCTGTTTCAGATAAACCACACAAGATGTCGGGAAGCAGGCATGGCAGGCAGGTGCTCCCAGTGTGCTGGTGCTGGCCTAGAGTTTACACTGCTTGCCTCGGGCACTTCAGCTGATAGGGTCCTTAATTTAAAAGCCAACAGCTAAGGCTGGGCACAGTACCTCATGTCTGTAATCCCAGCACTTTGGGAGGTTGAGGCAGGAGGACTGCTTGAGCACAGGAGTTCAAAACCAGCCTGGACAACATAGCAAGACCTTGTCTCTACAAAATACTAGCCAAGCATGGTGGTATGTACCTATAGGAGCAGCTACTCAGGAGGCTGAGGTAGGGAGATTGCTCGAGCCCAGAAGGCAAAGCCATGATCGTGCCACTGCACTCCAGACTAGGCGACAGAGTGAGACCCTGACTCAAAAAAAGGTCAACAACTCTAACTAGAAACTAAGGGTCAGACTGGCAAAGCATTCCCCTTTCAGAGAGGGTAGTGGGGCCCCAGGTGCCTTCAAGAGAACTCAGACTGACCAGCTTCTCTGGAGAGGAGGTGCCATGCCAAGGGATACATACTGGTGGTTTCACCTGTTACTGCGTTTGTAACAAAGGACATGTCCTGCCTCCCCCAAGGGACAGCGTGTCCAGTAGGCTTTGAGATGGCAGCAAGCCTGGGCAATGGGCAGCCCACGCCTCTCTCCAGCACCCGCAATGAGTTCTTTGCTAGCCTATGCTTCTGATCTCACCCTGGGCTGCTGGGGACCGGAACAGCAGCCACTTACCCTGAGAAGAGGAGCGGACGCCCCTGAGCCTGGGCTCCTTCACGGAAATGCAGTGCATGCACTGGTGACTGAGTGCCTCGAAGGACAAACTGGGGGTCCGGCGGCGGCAGCAGGAGAGGGGCTGCCATGCTGGGTAGGACACAGTCACCTGGGGGCCAAGAAAAAACATGTGAGTGACAGTGCCTCCATCTTCTAGAAAGGCAGCTCAGGTATAGAGGTGTCTAAGATGCTGTTCTTGCTCAGGGCCCCTGGCCATCTGTCCTGGGGGAGGGGATCCTGCTCCCCAAATGTAGCTTACTGACCCTGCAGCCGCAGAGGGAGCAACTCTGCACGGCAGTAGGTCCCACTGAGAGTGCAGAGTTCATACTTTCCATGTGGTGGATCTCTTCTGCTTGCTGCTCTTGCCGGGAATCTGGGAGCCCCCCAGATGCTAACCCTCCCCCACCCCACCTGTTGGCCTCTGCACCCAACCAGGGCACCACTCTGGCCCATGTGCACCACCCCTAGCAGGCCCAGTGGCCCAGCCCTCCCTCCCACTCTGGTCCTCAGTGCCCCATGCAGAGCCTACGCTGGTCTCCACAGCTTCCTGTCCTCCACCTACTGTACCCCCCATCTCCCTGGATCCCACTGGCCATACTACTTTCCTGCTCTGGTCACCAGCATGCCAGGACTACTGGTCCTGCTGCCTTGCCTGGCTGAGTTCCACCCCATACCCTGTCCAGGCCTTGCCCCAGTGTCTCCTTGGGAGCCCCCCCCCCACTGCCCTCCTGGCAAATCCAGTCTCTCCTACCCACAGCACAGTAATGATAGGCCAAGCTGTACTGCCACCTTGGGTATCAAAGCCCATGCAGTCTGCCTCCTCCCAGGCACCTGGAAAGATGAGAGGAGTGCAGGGTCACAGGGTGGCCAGCAGGAAAAGCCACCCCCTCGCATGTACAGCAAACATCTCTCTGGGTCCTAGGCCTGTCCTGCCACAATTTCTAATTGCTATAAGCACCCTGTGAAGAGGCAGCACCTGCATTACTATTGGAGAAACTAACTGAGACAGGGAACAGTCAGCTGAGCTGTCCCAGGCCCTTGGAGCTCAGGCCTGAGGTACTCTAGTACCTGCATGCTGCCACCAAGCAGCAGAGTGGCTAGGCACAAATCACTTTGTGGATCCTTGGGTGGGTTGCTATCCCAGATGATGGGTTGCTCCCCAAATCACTGGACCTGTGGGGAAGGCCTGCTGAGGTCCACCCACCCCAGAGAAGCTGTCCTGTGCCCCCACTGAGCCCAGCCACTCTACTTCCGGCTCACAAGCAGCTGCTCTCCACTGGCAGGGGCAGTCCTTGAGTCAGAAGTGACTTGCTCCAATGGCCACAGGCACATGTGTTTGCTGAGGCCCTGTGCTGGGCTGAGGGTACAGAGGAAAGGGCCAGGAGCAGACCACTGGATTGTTGGAGTGTTCTGTCTCAAGGGCCTCTTCCACTGGGCTGTGGGACAGTCCCCAGTTCAGCTACCTGCAGCCTGTACGCAGGGCAGGGAGGAGGCTAGTCTACACATGGTGGCAGCCACAGTCAGAGGGACAGGGGCAAGTAAAGGATAGGACAAAGGAGACGGGAAGTATTCCTCCAGAAGGGGGCCTCGGCCAGAGGCAGATTGAAGGACAAGGCTCCAGGCCAAGGCAGACACTGTGGCAGGAGCAGATGCAGAGGCAGGGGAGGCACAGACGTCTCACCGGGGCAACTGTCCAGGGCACCCACTTCAGCTGCACCTTCTCCGACCAAGTCTCCCCACCTCCAAATCTGCCCCAGTCCCCCTCTTCTCTCGCTTTGGGAGAGGCAGGAGCAACTCGACTCCTGCAAAAGGTTCAAAACGCCTAAGTAATGTCCCCATCAAGGTGGCTGAGTCCTCAAGAGCCAGCAGGCTCCGAGTCACACGGAGTGGAGAGTGGTTCCAAGAAGTGACCAGGGCCCATACAGGAAAGACTGAGGAGGGCAAGAGGCCACAGGTGGCCACTCTATCTCTCAACCTTGCCTATTAAGGGGTTCCAAAAAGAACGTGGAGGGCCCCAAGATTTCTTTCTAAACTGCCAAGTCCCACTTTTTTCTTTTCTTTTTTGGAGAGTAAGAGGGAAGTTTCAGCTTAACAGTCCCTCTCACCTTAGGTCAAAGACAATGATGCTTCCCAAATGTAAGGGTGGCCTCATGGGGAGGTGAAGGGACCCAGCCCCACATTGCTCCTTGGACTCATGGTCCCTGCTTGCACCCAGGACAGGGCAGCCTTCTGAAGATATGGCTGGCCCAGGCACTGGAACAGCCACCCTCGGGCAGGTTGGCTCAGAGGACAGGTTTTCAGAAGCCACCACCCCTGCACTGTGCTCGCCTAGTGAGAACGGCAGGTCAGCAACAGGCACAGGACTACAGGCCCAACTCCAGAAGAGCCAAGAGTGCAGACCTTACAAGAACACCTCCACCACAGCAAAGTCTCAGCCTAGGATGGGGCTCCCTCCTGCCATGCCAGCCCAGGCAGTGGAGCCTCACAGGTTAGCTCCACACAGGCTTCTATGTGTAGTCCAGACACAGACACACTTGGACACACACTCACAGAGCACGTGTTCCAGCACACATGCAAAACTCCTGCCTAGGACACACACTCATACATGCATGTACTCACACAGCCTGATATGCACACACATGTGTGCACTCACGTACATATGTACACCTGTGCACATACATACACACACATACATGCTCATGGGTACACACACATGCACATAGTCAGCATGGTGGCCTTGGGCAGAGCCTGGTTCTGCTTGTCACCTGCCTGCGGCCTGGCGGGAGTTTCCAGACTCTCCCAGCAGAAGGCTCACTCTGGGTGATGAAATCAGGTTCTCCTCCATTGTTCCCCAGAACTGTGGGGAACAAACCCGTCATGTTGTTACAACAGCCAAGCGCTCAGGCCAAATGATGCATCAGCAATTAAGGGCTCCATCATTTCAAGCAATTAAAATAAACGCTGTATTTGAAGACTAATTAATTCTAGCTGCATATTTTCCCCATGACAATATCCTAGGATTGCTTGATTTATGACATCTCATTATTCTTTATTAATCTAATTGAGAACCATCATGTTCTCCTATCTCGCCTGGCCCAGGGCCGGGAGCGGAGGCTGCCCTTGCGCAAGTGCGCTCAGCCCTGCTTGCTTGGCCACCCCGCTCTGGTCCTCCTGGAGGCAAAGGAACAGGAACCGAATCCACAGAGCACAACCTCGGCCTCTGCCTGCTCTTCCAGATGTCAACATGAGGCACATTCCTTTAAAAATGAAAGACAGTCTGACAATCTGTAGAGCTCTGACAGCCTTCCTGAGGCCACAGGCACCCTTGAGAGCCCTGCAGGCTGGGCCTGGGCATGCAAACAGGTTATGTCAGTATCCCCTGCCACACACCACAGGCTCTCCCCCCATGAAGAGGTCACCCAAGTGTTCCTCTGGTCATGGGACCCAGTGGGCAGGCGCCTAGGCCTGAGACGCCCACTGGAGGGAGGCAGGGTGGGTCCATAAATGACCAGAGGGTACAGACCCATCCACCCCATGGGGACCATGTTGCGCAGACAGACCACATGATTCGAGGCAGAGCTAGGGCAGTGGCTATGCCCAGAGACCACAGGGCCCTCCTAGGATTTTCTTGGGCTGCCAGGGATTCACAGCTCAGTGCATGTCCCACGGCCTGAGCCCCAGACAGGCCTCGGGCTACACAGTGCTGTATCCAGCTTCCAGCCCTTTCCTTTTATGGCCACAGGACGACTGTTCACTGAACACGTGCAGAAGTCAGCAGAGAGCACCAAGAAGTGAGCCAGCTCAGGAAAGCTACCACCGCGAGATGCCACCAGCACTACCTTGCCTGTAGCTGCCCTGCCTGTACCAGCCCACCAGGTCCCACCTGTCTCACTGGATATGTGACAGCACAAAGACTGCGGGTGTGCCTCAAACAGGTCTCCAGCACCCCCCATCACTGCCCTTGTATGTGTTAACAAAGGACATAACTAGCTCCAGCAGCCCCCAAGGGACCTCTGTCCCATAACCTGTAAGAATAGGTCAGCACCACTTCAAAGCAGGACAGATACCCTGATTGGCCCTCCCAACAAAACAACTAAAAATGTTGATGAAATATTTAAAAAACAAGCCAGGTGCAGTGGCACATGCCTATAGTCCCAGGTACTTGGGAGGCTGGGGTGGGAGGATCACTTGAGCCCAGGAAGAGCCTGCAGTGAACTATGATCGCACCACTGCCAGTCTAAGCAACAGAGTGAGACTCTATCTCTAAAAAAATTTTTTTAAATCTTCAGTGTATTACTAAGTTGGAAAAAAAAAAAAAGTCTGGAACTGTCACAGGTCAAACCCTAAATAAAAGTCAGACGTAGTGAGACCTGTGAAGCCTGCCCTGAGGGTGGCTGCTGCACTAGTGACCTGAATTTCTGTTCTGAGGGCCTCTGAGGCTACAAGTGACAAAGTTTAGGGCCCTCCATGGAGGCTAATTTCAAGGAAAACCCCAGTGAAGATGGCCAAAAGGTGACAGACTCAGTATTAGCAGAACCAGAACCAAAGTTGCACCCACAGGGACCAGAAAAATGTCAGCCCTCAGGTTCCAGCCCTGATTCAAACACTCTGGATAAGCCTCAAGCTTCGATGTGTCTAAGAAGGAGCCCACCTTCAACCCAGGCCTCAAGGAATTCACTTTAGAAGTCCTAAGCAGCACAGGCTCATAGTCAAAAACCACAAAAACAAACAAGGAAGCATGGCTCTGTGAATGAGAGTCACAAGAAACAACAGGAAGCGGAACTAGATCCACAGAACATGGTACTCAGGTACATGATACAGGATGCCTGATGCAAAAAGGGGAACTGAAGCTGCAAGTGGAGAGCAAGAGACTGTAAAGATCACCACACGGGTCTGAAAAAGGAGCCAGTATGGGGAAGGCTTGTTGGGAAACAGGAGATATGTGCTGTGCCAAGCCTGCCCCTCCAGGCTGTTTGCTGATCACAAGAGGAAGATGCGCATTTACAATGCAAACATCGGGCTGTCACCAGCTTTACCACCAATCGAAGCTGGCACCACCAGTAATCAACAAACTGGCATCACCTGTCTCCTGAAGTGGTGCCTCAAGACATGGCACCATCCTCATGTGTCTGTGCCAACAGTGCTCAAACTGATCCAGCCATGAGGAAATACTCAGATGTGGCCAAGCTGTGGGACGCTGGACAAGACAACCAGCTTGGACTTGTCAGAAAGTCAATGTCAAGAGAAACAACAAAAGCAAAAAGCAGGGAGACTCTTCTACTTGAAGAGACTGAAGAGCCATCACAACCAAACGCAACATGAGAACCACAGATGCTGAATCTCAGGCCAGATCTTGCATCAAAAAAGGGGTTATCAGGGACATTTGAGGGTAATCTGAATATAAGCTGCAGATAATAGGAAACTATTAATTTTCTTGGGGAAGGATAACGATACCTTATCCACTTTATGCAGAAAAATGTCCTTAGCTGGGCTCAGTGGCTCAGCCTGTAATTCTGCACCTTGGGAGGCTGAGGTGAGTGGATTGCCTGAGCCCGCGGTTTCGAGACCCGCCTGGGCAACTTGGTGAGACCTCATCTCTACAATAAATCAAAAAAATTAGCCGGGTGTGGTAGCGTGTGCCTGTAGTTCCAGCTACTTGGAAGGCTGAGGCAGAAAGATCACCAGAGCCCAGCAGGTCGAGGCTGCGGTGGCTGGGAGCGGCCACTGCACTCCAGTCTGGGTGACAGAGTGAGACTCCAACTCAAAAAAAAAGAAAAAAGAAAGAAAAATGTCCTTATACCAGGAAATATATGCTTAAGTATTTAGGGGTGTAATGCTATAACGTCTACAATCTATCAAATGTTTCAGAAAGAAGATTCTGTCTCTGAATCTCTATCTACTATGGAACACACAGGCAGAGGAGCAGATGCTAACCGCTGGTGAGCTCAGGTGTGGTGCACAGATAGCTATTATATGACATGATACTTTCTATAGACTCAGGTGCATGAGAGCATGCTAAAGGGGGAGGAAGACACATCCATACTGGACTTGTTTCCAGAATGTCTAGAGAACACACTGATCAATACAATACAAAAGCAAACAGCAAAAGAAAAATGAGCAAAAGACTTGAGTGGATAGTCACAAGCAACGTCAATGTCCAATAAACACATGAAAAGATGTTTAACTTAATTAATAACCTTGAGAATGCCTGTAAAAACCACAGTATAATTCTACCCCCAGCAGATTAGCAAAAAATTAAACAATCTGTCAAATGCTGATAAAGACACAAAACAACTGGAACCCCACAACCATGCCAAAGGGACATGCATGCTGAAATGACCACTTAAGCAAACAATCTGACCCTGTCTTGCACACTTTAAGACTCAGCAACTCTGCTCTTAAGAAACACCCTGAGTTAGTTCTGACATGTGTGCAGAGACTCACAAAAGAATGTTCACAGCAGCACTGTGCATGATAACAAAATCCAGAATGCCCACGTCATGTATCTCTGTTAAAGGACTCATATTCAGAATTTACGTATTGACTCAGAATATATGTCAAGAAGAAAAAAATGTAAAACAAAGTGATATCAAAAGATGAAAATTCGAAATGGACAAAGATATATGAGGCAAAGGGAAACACTAAGAGAGTTGGGGTTGATAGACTAATATCAGACAAAGCTGAATTCCAGCCAAAAACATTAGACTCAGCAAAGCCAGGTAGTTTTCAACTCTTCATTGCAATTCACAATGAAGATAAGACAGTTCTGAATATCCATGTACTAAATAACAGAGATACCACCTTTACAGAGCAGAACTATAGGACATGTACGGTGTCATAGAAGGAAATTTGCTAATGATTGGGAAACGTGACATATTATTCTTAGTGCAAGTCAGATCAAGTAGATAATGGTAAGAAGATAGAAGATCAAAACGACACGGCCAACACAGCCAACTGGAACCATTACACTCAAGTAACAGACTATACCTTCTTCTCAAGGGCACATGGAATATGTGTAAAAACTGACTGTATATTGGGTCACAAAGAAATATCAGTACATTTCATAAAGGAATATTTATAAATAAGATTCATGACCAAAGTGCAATTAAACTAGAAATAACAAAATAAAGAAACAAAAAAGGCCTTCCCAACTAGAAATTACTGGCTGGTGTTGTGGCTCACACCTGTAATCCTGGCTCTCTAGAAGGCCTAAGTGGGAGGATCACTTGAGCCCAGGAGTTCAAGACCAGCCTTGGCAGCATAGTGAGACCTCATCTCTACAAAAAAATCAAAAAATTAGCCAGATGTGGTGGCACAGGCCTGTAGTCCCAGTTACTTGGGAGGTTGAGGTGGAAGGATCACCTGTGTCCAGGTTTTTGAGGCTATGGTGAGCTATGATTGTGCCACTGCACTTCAGCCTTAGCGACAGAGTAAGACCCCAACTCAAAAAAAAGAAAGAAAAACATTTATTAAACACTTCTTAGGTGAAAGGGAATTATAGAAACAACACATTTTTGATCAGAAGAAAAGTACAGACCAATAGCAGTTAGGAATATCATGTAAAAATAATAAATAAAATATTAGCAAACAGAATCCTGGAGCAAATTAAGAAAATAATACACAATGACCAAGTGGAATTTATCCTTAAAAATGCAAAGTTAGTTCAATTAAGAGATCCATTAATGTCATATACCATTTTAATAGATCTAAGGCAAAAATATATACATAATTATTTCCATAGATGCAGAAAAAAGCCTTTGACAATACCCACTTTTTATTAAAACACTTAAGTAAACAGAAACTGATGGATTTCTTAAAAGTGATTTAAATATATACACATATATATCCAATACATTACTTTATGAAAAAATACTAGAGACATTCCCACTAAGATCAGAATGGCCACTATTGCTACTACCATTCATCACTGTACTGGAGGCTTAAGCCAAAGTGGTAAGACAAGAAAAATTAAGTAGAGGCATATGATTGAAAAAGAAAACACTAAGCTATCTTCCTGCTGCACACCCACCTAAAGTTCCAGTTACTGGAAAGGCTGAGGCAGGAGATTACTTGAGCCCAGGAGTTTGAGGCTGTAGTATGCCATGATCTTGCCTGTGAATAGCCACTGCATTCCAGCCTGGGCAACATAGGGAAACACTATATCTAAACAACAAAATAAAATGGCTGGGCATGGTAGCTCACATCTGTAATCCCAGCATTTTGAGAGTAAGGCAAGAAAAGTGCTTGAGCCCAGGAGTTCGAGACCAGTCTGGGCAACATAGCAAGATCTCATCACTACAAAAAAAGGAAAAAAAAATTAGCCAAGCATGGTGGCACATGCCTGTGGTCCCAGTTACTTGGAAGTCTGAGGCAGAAGTCTTGCCTGAGCCCAGGAAGTTTGAGGCTGTGGTGAGTCATAATTGTGCCATTGTATTCCAGCCTGGGCGACAGAGTAAGATCTCAACTCAAACTAAATTCCAAATGATACAATGGCATACATGGAAAGCCCTAGTTAATCCATAATAAAACAAATACAGACAATAAAAAAAATTTCAATATGGGAGCAGGATATAAAACTAACATAGATAATTAAATAGCCTCCATGTACACAAACAATAACCAGTTAGAGAAAATCTCACTTGTAACAAAGAAGAGAAAATACTTTAGAATAAATTTAACAAAACAAGGTAAAACTTACAAGAAGAAACTTTAAAAATACTCTTGAAAGATACAAAAGTAGACTTGAACAAAGGAAAAAGGATCCTTTGATCTTGGTTAAGACAATTCAACATCAACATCAAGATGTCTAGTCTCCCCAAGTTAATTTATAAATTTAACACAACTCCAATAGAAACACCAGCAAGCTCCTTTATGAATTAGACAAGTTGAAACTAACATTCACATGGATAAACAAAAATGTGGAATATCCAGAAAGACACTGGGGGAAAACACAACAAAGGAGCAAACCAGTACATTGAATACTATAATGTACTCGAGTTTTTAGGATTAAGTGTCACACTCCTGTATGGACAGGAGTTAGATAGAAAGCCTAGAAATGAACTCAAGTACATGCAGAAGTTTAATATATAAAAGAGGAAGCATCTCACATCACTGGGACAAAAAATGGGTTTTTTAATAAATTGTGCTGGGACAACTGGTTATCTATTTGGAAAATGATAAAATCAGATCCATATCTTACAGGGAAAGCTTACATCACACAGAGGATTACACCAAGTGGATTTGAAATCCATATGTAAAAAAATAAACCATTCAAGTGCTAGAAGAAAATGCGGAAGAACTTTATAACTTGGTTATAAGAAAAGGTTATGTGCAATAAGTGAAAAGCTGATCATTCTGACTACATACAATTTTTTTAAGTGTTTAATTTTTGCATGTCAAAAGAGATAAAAATCTATCTTCAAAATATACATAAACTTTTCAAGATTAAGAAACTAAAAACCTAATTATGAGCAAAAGACATGAATAGATAATTCATAGAAAAAGTTATGAAAATGGCCCTTCAACATACTCTGCCTCAACCATGCTCAAAGGAGAAACACCAATTAAAACAGCTCTAGAAGCTTCTGCTGGCAAGATGTAATAAGCTCACTGCAACCTCTCTCTCAGCTGATTGCAACTAAAACCTCTCATTAATAACAAAGAAGATAAAATACTTAAGAATAAATATGAAAAGCAAGTGCCTGAAAATGAAGATGTGGCAACAGCAACTGGACTCTGGAGGAAAGCAAAGGCTTAGGAATGACCTATACAGGAATGAGTTGCTGGAGTCATTTTTTCCGTGTCTTGGGGCACTACCTTGCAGGTAGGCCCTGGTTGCATAGCTACAAGGCAGTGGTGGCTAAAACTTGGGTAGAAACTCCAAATTTCTGGAGAGATCTACAGAGAAAAAGGACTGCTGTAGTGAAAAGAATGTGAGGAGAACTCTGATGGCTTGCTTCCCTCCATCTCATGGTGCTGCCCAGAGAGGGCCCTACATACAGCTGTGTGAGAGAGGCGACTCTCAGGGTCTTCTGACCAGAGGAACCAAGGAAAGGAGATCCTGCAGGATAGTGAGGGTGTATGCATGGGTGGGAGGTGGGCAGGGGTGGGATTGCAGCATGGAGAGAGCTAAAGAAAAGGTTCCCTAACTCTGTGACGGAACACATAAGTCCCAAACTCACCCCTGAGCTGTACCTACACAGAACAGGCCTGAATCAGCACCAGCTGTGAGAACTGAACTAAGACTTAAACCGCCACTCAGGTCTCAGACCTGAATGGCTGCTGTGTGAGACAGAAACAAAGCAGCATGTCAAAAGCTCTGAAAACAGAGAAATGAGATTAAAACCATAGCCCACAGAGGGCGAGACAGAACTTGTGGTGCAAAACTAACTGGGTTGACTGCCTACTAACACAAAACTCAACCTTTTCCAAAGGACCCCACACAATACAACTCAATCCAGGATATATGTAGGATACGATCCAAAATTATTCAACATACAAAGAACTAGGAAAAGGAAACCAATTCTCAAGAGAAAAGACAATTTACAGATGCCAACCTTGAGAGGATTCAGATGCTCAAAATATCAGCTAAAATATTAGAGCAGCTTTTATAATTATGCTCCATGAGGCAAAGGTAAACATACTTGAAATGAATAGAGAAAAAAAATTTTCAGAGGCAAAATGGAAATTATTTGTAAAAGTAGAAATTTCAGGATGAAATAATATCTGAAACGAAAAATTGATAATGAAATGGAAGATAACAGAGTAACCATGAAAATTGATCAAAAGAAAGTATTCAGTATAAGAAAAGAATGAAAGAAGATGGAAATACATGATTAGAGCATTAGTGACTTGAGGAATAACAACAAAAAGTCTAACATTCAGGGCAGTGAAATCCAAAAAGTGAAAGAGATTAGAGCAAAAAATTAGTTGAATAAATAATGCCTGAAACTTCATAAATTTAGGGAAAGACAAAAATCTGTACATTCAAGAAGTCAATGAAGTATGCACTGGATAAACTCAAAGAAAACCTCATTCAAACACATCATAAACTGCTGAAAAATAATAGTAATGAAATCATGAAAGTCAGAAGGCAGTGGAACATCTTTATGAAAGTACTGAAATAAATCCATATCCAGCAATTTATCCTTTGGGAAATGAAAACAAAATAAAAATATTCTCAGATGAGGAAAAACTAAGAGAATTTACTGCCAGCAGACATGCACTAAAATACATGCTAAAGAAAGGTCTTCGGGTTTGAAAGAAATGATACCATTTCAAAAAATGTGGCACTTCAGGAAGATAGAGAAAGAGAAATGGTAAACACAAAAGATAATTTTCACCTCCAGGTAAACAGTATGATTGCTAAAATTATAGTATTATTATCTGCTGAAGTTTTCAATATGGCAGATATAATATAAAGGTGGAAGGGTAAGGAGACATATATTGTTGTAAGGTGTCTGTATTTTATTTCAAGTTAAAAAAAGATATATTAATTCTAAAAAGACTGTGAAGGCTAAGTATGTATACTGTAATCCCTAAAGTAACCATTAAAAAATAACACAAAAAGATATAGCCCAAAAGCCAATAAAAAAATGTAAACAAAATATTTGAAAATGTCCAAGTAATTCAAAAGAAGGCAGGAAAGAGGAAACAGGGACAAAAAAAGGAGAGAGGAGTAAAAAGAAAACAACAAAATGGTAGATCTAAACAGAACGATATCAATGATTACAATAAATGCAAATGCTCTCAACATGTTTATTGTAAGATGCAACTAATAAGCTACTTAGAAGAAAGCTACATTCACAACCTTCAACAAAAATAAAGTGTATAAAATTCATTAGGAAAAAAAGAAGAAGAAACTTACATTAAATATAAAAACACAGATAAAGATTAAAAAGATGAAAAAGGATATAGTGCAGAAATAATAAAATAAATTGAAGTGAATGTATTAATATCAGACAAAGTAGACCTTAGAACAAGGAATATTATCAAGAACAAGAAGACATAATGATAAATGGAATCAATTCATAAAGAAGACACAAAGTTGTAATATGTATTAGCTAATAACAGAACTTCAAAATGTGAGGGAAAAAACTGATGGAACTAAAAGTAGGAATACAAAAATACTTAATTATAGTTGGAAACTAAAATTCCTCCTTAGTAATTGGACATTTCCAATTATAGTTGGAAACTACAATTCCTCCTTACTAATTCATTGAACAAGTGGCCAAAAGGTCATACAGAAGACCTGACTAATGCCATCTACCTACCTACCTGACCTAGTAGACATTTATAGAACATACTACCCAACAGAAAACATGTTCTTCTCAAATGTACATGGAGCATTCATCAATACAGACCATGTCCTGGGTCATAAAACAAATCTTAAAAACTGTAAAAGAACCCAAAGCCTACAAAGTATGTTCTCTGATCATATGGGAATTAAACTGAAAATCAGTAACAGAAAAATAACTGGAAAAATCTCCAAATATTTGGAAATTAAACACTCTTTTTAAAAAAGTAATCAATGGCCAAAGAGGAAGTCTCAAGGGGAATTAAAAAATATGCTACACTGGATAAAAATGAAAATACAACACATCAAAATTTGATGCTGCTAAATCAGTGCTTAGAGGGAAATTTACAGCATTAAATACTTACATTAGACAAGAAGGTCTCCAAATCAATGATCTGGCTTCTACCTTAAGAAATCTAAAAAGGGGAGCAAAATAAGCCCAAAGCAACAGAATGAAGAGAAACATAAGATGAGAGCAGAAATTAATAAAATAGAGAATAATAAATAAAAGAGAAAATAAAACAAGAGTTCGGTTCTCCTTAAAGATCAATAAAATTGATCAATATCAAGCTGAACTGGCAACAGTAAAAGAGAAAAAATTTACAATAATTAAAGAAGGATTATCATTGTAGACACCAGAAACATTAAAAGAAAAATAAGGAAATACTATATCAACTCAATGCATATAAGTTAGACAACTTAGGTAAAATGAAAATTGAAAGGTACAGACTAGGAGAGGAAAAGAGATGACCTAAATAGTCCTATATCAATTAAAGGAATTCTTTATTTTTTTTCAGTTTAAATCCTTGGGACAAAAGAACTCCAGCCCACATGACTTTATTGGCAAATTCTAACATTTACAAAAGACATAACACTAGTTCTATATCATTTCATCAAGAAAACAGAAAAAGAACACTTCCCAACTAATTTTATGAGACTAGCACTGCCCTAATACCAAAACCAAACAAAGACAGTGCAAGAGAAAAAAACCATAAACAAATAGCCTTCATGAATACAGACAAAAAAATCCTCAAAAAATAACAGCTGCTTTTGAAGCATCTAGTTGGAGGGGGAATCAAAGCCAGCAATATATAAAAAGAATATACCATAACCAACTGCCGTTTACCTCAGAACTACAAAACTGGTTCGATATTCAAAAATCACTCAGTGTAAACCATCATATTGATGCATTAAAGAAAAACCACAGGATTATAGCCATCAATACAAAAAAACGCATTGGACAAAATTCAACGTCCACTTATGATTTTATAAAAACTCTCAGTAGGCATAATCCATAAGATTAAAAAAAGTATAACTTCAACAAAATTAAAAACTTGCTCTTTGAAAGACACTATTAAGAAAATGAAAAGATAATCTACAGACAGGGAGAAAATATTTTCAAATCATGTATCTGGCAAATAATTTATATACCAAATATAAAAAGAATTTTTAAAATTCAGTACGAAAACACAAAATGAAATAAAAGTGGACAAAAGATTTAAACAAACAAGATATACAAAAGGAAAATAAGAACATGAAAACTTACTCAATAGTTTTAGTCGTTGGGGAAATATAAATTAAAACCCACAATAAAATGCCACTGTATACTTACTAGAATGGCTAAGATGAAAAGACCAACCATTCCAATTGTGGAAAGCTTGTGAAGCAAGAAACTCTCATACACTGCTGATGTGATTCTAAAATGGTACAACCACTTTGGAACGAAGTTTGGCTAATTCTTCAAAAAACAACAACTCCAAACCATTTATTAAAAAAACACAACCTCAACAATGAATGTGGAAAGTACTGATACATGCTTCAATGTGAATGAATCTGAAGATGATCAGGCTGAGTGAAAGAAGCCAGAAAGAGAATAAGTACCGTGATTCTATTTATATAAAATTCTAGGAAATGCAAACTGACTCGAGTGACAGAAAGCAGATTAGTGGGAACCTGGCAAAGAGAATTGCAGTGAATAGGAGGAAAGAGGTAACAGAGGGGCAGGAGGAAACTTTAGAGACAACAGACATTGCCCTGAGTGTGGGGATATTAATCTCTTACTGTGCCTTCTTTACAAATGCAACTTTACAACTGGTATGTATATGCAGTACGGGAGGTATTGCACTTGTCAAACTGTCCACTTGAAATATGTGCAGTTCATTGCATATCAATTATACCTCATTAAAGAAAACTCAACAACAACTAAATGACCCAATTAAAAAGGTACAAAGGATGTGAACAAACATTCCACCTAAGAAGATGCACAGATGGCAAATAAGCACAAAAAGATGGTCAATGGCATTAGCCATTAGCAAAATGCAACTTAAACCCATAATGAAATACCACTACATGCCTGTTACTAAATAGGTGGCTAAAATTAAGAAGAAAGAAACTGATGAAACCAATTGCTAGCAAGAATGTAGAGCAACTGGAACTCGCACACTTCGTTGGTGAGGATGCAAAATGGTGTCAGCACTCTGGAAAAGTTTGAGTTTTAAATAAAATTAAATACACATGTATCATATTATTCAACAATTCTACTCCTAGATATTTATTGAAGAAAAATGAAAACTTATGTGAAAACAAAAACCTGTACTTGAATGTTTATAACTAACCACCCAAAAGAGAAACATGGAAAATATAATCTCCTAAAACAAAAAATAACTAAAATGACCATCCATAGATGAACGGAATACTATTCAGCAATAAAAAGGAACAAACTATTAATAAATGCAACAACATGGGTGACTCTCCAGAAAATTCAGTTGTGTACAAGGCTACATGCTTTACTTGTAGGGCATTCTGAAAAGGCAAAAGTGTTGGTCCAGAGGGCAGATCAGCACTGCAAGGAGGATGGGAGGGGCTCACTGACGAAGGGCAGCAGGAGGGCGGGTTCTGAGAGAATAAGAAGTGTTAGTATCCTGATTTTGGTGGAGTTAGCACAGACATGTATTATGACTCACTGTACGTGCGTATAATAAATATACAGTAGTCCCCTCTTATCTGAGGGGGATAAGCTCCAAGACTCCCACAGGAGTCTTGAAACCACCCATAGTTCTCAATTCTATATATGCCCTACGCATACTGTGCTTTTTCCCATACTGCATATACATACCAATAGTAAAGTTACATTTGTAAATAAGGCACAGTAAGATTAACAATGAGAATAATAAAATAGAAAAATTTTGCTGTAATAGAAGTTATAGGAATATAGCGTGTGTCTGTCTGTCTGTGTCTCTCTCACTCTCAAAATCTCTTATTGTACCATACTCACCTATTTCCAGACTGTGACTGAACACAGGTAACTGAAACCTTGGAAAGTGAAACTGCAGCTAAGGGGGGGACTACTGTCATATAATAAAATACCCATGAGTCCATTCTGAGGTAACAAAGTGGTTGAATCAAGGGGGGAGAATAAATAAATTTCCCATACAGGAGAATTCCGACGGGGCTCGGTGGCTCAGCCTGTAATCCCAGCACTTTGGGAGGCCGAGGTGAGTGAATTGCTTGAGCCCGCGGGTTCGAGAATTCCACTCTAGGTAGATACCTCACCCACAAGGAGGGAGTGTGGAACTCCCCCCGCCGCTGACTGTGGGCAATGCAGTGACTTCCTTCCCAAGAGTATAGTATGGTGGGGAGGAACTTCACAGTGGAGATACCTAACAAATAACACCTCCACCAGGTGGTCAAGGTCAGTGTCAACAGTGTTAAGTCATGCTGACAATACATACCACTGATATGATGTGGAAATGTGGGAGTGGCACTTTATCCCAAAAAGTCCATGGCCTCAATCTGATCATGAGAAACAGCAACAAATCCCAACTGAGAGACACCTGACTAGAGTTCCTCAAAACTGTCACCAACAAGGAAAATCTAGGAGACTGTTACAGTCAGAGCAGCTGGGGAGACAGGAGACCACATGCAGTGTGGGATCCTGGATTAGACTCTAGACTAGAAAGGACATCAGGAAAAACTCAGGGAGGTTGAATAAAGCCTGGACTCTAGTCACTGACACTATGGATCCTGGTTTACCAGTTATGCCCAGCGTAAGGTGCTAACCAGGGAGAGGGCACCAATGCACTGCTGTACACAGGCTAATGCACTCACCCTTGCTTTTGGCCATATTCTCAGAGGTTATTTCTCAAATAAAATATATTGCACGACCAGGCATAGTGGTGAACCTACAGTCCCAGCTACTCTGAAGGCTGTGGTGGGAGGATCTTCCAGTCCAGGAGTTCTAGGCTGCAGTGAGCTATGATTGCACCACTGCACTCTAGGCTAAGAAAATAAATTAAATAATAAAACAAATAAAATAAAACATACTGTACAATAATTTTGTGTTTTATTCTTGTGCTACATTAATGGTACTATTAATAGATTACAAAAACTCAGTTCCTGCTTAGATGTTTCTGGCTTTGGAACCAATTTCTAGATCTACTAAAGGTGACTTTAAATAGTCTTAATGCCAATTTTTAAGTGCTTCTCCCATTTAAAGTAAATTATCTTCTTATTTTTGCCCTAATATAGATTTAAATTCATCAACAGCGGCCCCCTGATACAACTAGTCATTATTCAGCTAAGCAAATGAGCTGAGGACTTTTATCCTCATCCTCATGGCTGCTCCCAGAAGACATCTTCCTATGAAAACAGAGCAGCATGCCAGGGAAAGGCGGCACTAGCCCCTATTGCCCTCTGCCAGCCCAGCCTACTCAACCTCTTTGAAGAAGCTCAGCTGTTCTAATGGGAAGATGCCAGATCAGCAGCTCTCTAGGTCAGCAGGAACACGGCCGAGGCCATGAGGCCCAGGGCAGGCACATGGGTGACAGGTGGGTGGCACGTGGGTAGATAAGCCCCCTCACCCTGCCTGTTCAACCAGCTACACATGGAACTAGAAAGGCGCTCCCTGGACAGGGCCTTCCTGAGCACAGAGGCCTCAGTATCATTCCCTGCCTTCCTGAAGAGGACAGACAGCAATAAGGCCCAGGATCTCGGAACTGGCCCCTGCTCAGCATCCTTGGCTGGCGGTCTCAGACTCCCAGCCAGCCCCGCACACCCCACCCTGTGAAGTCGCATCACAGACACGGTGGCACACATCTTAGTGCTGCTGCTTCAAACCAGGAAATCAAGGTCTGGGCACACTCTCCCCGTCTTTGAAATGCAGGGAGGTCGGGGGAGTCAGTGGGTGCACGCACAGTCACAGAGCCCAACCTCCGACAACCCTGCTCAGTCGCTGACACTGGCTGCCCACACAGGTCCCGGGGGTCAGTATCGCTTCCACAGCCTTGGATCTCGGCCCAGGATGGGGTGGGAGCAGCCCGGTGAGTGATGCTCAGGCCCCCAAGAGGTGGTCCTGCCATAAATAACGCCAAGGACACATCCCCCTCCGAGAGGCCTGGTCGGCTATGAGGGCTGCAGAGAAAGCTGTGCTCCAGATGAAGACAGAGTAAGGGACGAGCCCGCTGGGATGGTAGGGCCTATCCTGTTACCTGCCGCTCATGGCCACAAAGGACTGGACACCCTCCCTGGGCCAAGAAAAATACGCTGCACCCCTGTCAGGGCCCACAGCTTCCAAAGTCAGCTGCTGGGGGATCCAGGCCTCTGCCCGTGTCACCTGGCCAGGGCCCAGCCTGGGAAGGACCCGAGCAGGTCAGGCCGACCACAGCACCGGCCCCCACCCTGGCCACGGCTCTCACTCCACCCGCACCCACTGCAGCCCCTCCCTGCCCCAAGCGCGGGAAGCAGGTCTGCCAGCAGTCACTCAAACCTCACAAAGAAACCATTTCTGGAATGGGCTCTGCGTGGCGATTCAGAGTCAAAGGCGCACTTCAGAGCTCCTTCCCAAATCCCATGCCCGTCAGGCCCCTGCCCCTTTGAAGCCGCGCTGAGTGATTGAAGCGTCTACTTTCTGAGGGCAGATAGCACCGGGCGGGTAATCTGACTCTAAGCCGCGGGATAAAGGTAGTTTGTTTCCTCTCAGCTCGTCTGTCAACGCCTCCTCAGTAATTAGCCCTAATTATTACAGAGGGCCAGCCTCCCATTCGGTTATTAAATCAGAAATAGTATCACGGCCGGGCATCTGTCAACACCCCGACTGGCGACCTTCGATTCATTGAATCCTCTGTCAGTATCCACCTTTGGAAGCGCCCAGGCGGGCAGGGAGGCAGTGGCTTCAAAGATGCAGATCCCAGGAGGAATTCCGGGGAGGCAGGGGAGGCAGGGAGGCAGGGCGGGTGTGAGCCCCTGAGGGCAAGGTAGGAGCCAGGCACCTCCCCCAGGCAGTGGGTGCATAGCCTGATCCAGTCATTTCCCACCTCTCAGTGCTCCAGGCGGCCTTGACTGACGGCTCTGCACAGACTGGGTGAGGGTGCACAGGAAACATACCTGGGAGAGGGTACCAGGCGGCAGGTGAGAACCCTACTCTGAGCCTGTGCACAGCCTGGGCATCCTTGTGCGTAGGGTATCTCCCATGAGCCGTGAACCTGCAAGGCAGAACTGGGATTCTCGCTGCAGACACGGATTTCCGTGATGGAGCCAAGAGCACTGCAGGCCTGGTGGCCCTGAGGAAGGATGATTACCCACCTCCGTCTAGGGCTGAGACACTCCTCTATCCAAAGTGACCACTTACTCTGAACAGAGGCATTCTACTCCCCAAGGGGAGGCAGCCCCTCCAGTGAGATTCATGACCTCACTGACCTACTTCCCTGGGGACAGCATCAGCATCCAAGCACCCCGGGGCTGGCTGCCAGCATTCCTCCAGAGGTCAAAGCTGGCAGCACCCCAGCCCAGTCCCACAGGGGCTCCCAGCCTGCAGTGGACTGGCAGTGCCCAGCATAGTACTTAGACATCCACCCCCCAGCCCATGTCTGAGACATCCCTTCCAAACAGGCCCCACAGCATGTGAGGGAGGAGGCCACAAAGAACAGTCACCTATGGCAAGCACATGGTCCAGGAGTATGTCGGTGCCTAAGGAGAGCGTGGCCCTCCTGCCAGCCCACTGCAGCCTGTTCTACCCCACAGGATCACCAAGAATCCTTGCTGGGTGCTCTGCCAGTGCTCTGAGCCCTCACAGCCACCAACCATCATGCTGGCAGGGCCTGCACCCAGTTGATGCAAGGCCTCCCAGGGCCTTGGGATGAACTGTCAGTCAAGGAGATGGCCTGTTTACAGGGGAGCCCAAGCTGTGCATGGGCTCAGAATAGGGCTCCTGCCAACTAGGGCCCAGCACTCCTTCCAAGTGCTTTTCCTGCGCACCCTCACTCAGTTGGTACAGGGCCTCCCTGGGCTTTGGGCTGAGGTGCCAGTCAAGGCTGCCTGGAGCACCCGGTCCTCCAGGGGAAGGGCTGTTGGGAACATGTCTTATCCCTCTCCCACAGAAACCCTGGGAGGCAGGCTGGACTGGGGCAAGGGGTGGGTCTCACAGAGACCAGGACACAGGTCAGTTTTCTTCCTGGGTGATGCCTGAAGTCTCTTGCCTGGAGCGTGAGGAATGAGCTGCTGGCTGGCCCCAGCCTGCAAGAGCTTCCAGCAGCTACATGCACTGAGTGGGTACCGGGGTCAGAGAGAGGAAATGCCAGGGTGAGGGGCCCCTATGCTGAGGGGCAGGCAGGATGGACAGGCGGGGTCTCTGCATGAGCAGGCGTCTCATGCTGTGGCTGCAGACATCCGTCGCCCCGGGAGCAGGTCCAAGGAGCCTGGTGAGGTGGCAGGAAGGAAGCCTGACCTGGGCATTTTTAGCCAGCCTGCCCCAGGCACTTACAGGCAGGAGTGGGAACCCAGCCAGCAATGGGCGACCGGCCTTTCTGTCCTTGGCGAACACATGGAAAAACTCACTGCTTTACAGGAAGCATGAGCATTCCCATGTGCCAGTCCAGCCTCTGCTCAGAGACCTGGTCCACAGAGGTCAGTTGTTCACATCACCAAGAGACACTGTTCACATGGGGTATAGGATGGAGCTGTGCCCCAGGATCCTGCTCCGACTCTGGGGAGGGATCTTTAAGCAGTGGTGCTAACACTTCTGACAGGGAGCTGCATGTGTAGTTCCTCCTGTGGCAGAGGAAACCTCCGATTGTGGAGTCCCCCATCATTCAACATGGCCAGGTATGCACCCCATCAACTCCTGACTACCCAACTCACATGCATACTCAGCTGTGCACATGCTTACATATGCATGTGGATAAGACACCCACCACACCCACATCCACAGACAAGTAGATGAGGGCTTTGGCCAGTCCCATGGGTCCTAGAGGTGATGTTTCCCTCACTGAGAGGTCCCCACATGCACAGCCTGTGGAAAAGGGCCCTATCCCCCATCATCTACAAACATAGGGCACCACGATGGGACCCCACCTCTGCAGGCTCCTAGACACCCACAGCCTGAATTTCCACTGTCCACCTGCACTCATAGGTCCAGGTACTAGCACTGCTCAAACACAGGCCAGCATCCCAGGGAGAAAACAGCAGGGAGGGAGGAAGTCAGCTGTCTCTCTCTGCTCACCTGGCACCCCAACAGGGAGACAGAAGAATCTGGCAATTGTGTGAGCACCCACAACCCACAGGCTCCAGCTCTGCACTGTAGGGCCTCCAAGGCCTGGACAGAAGTAGGCTGCTGAAGGTGCTTCCTGGTCAGACCCCACAAGCCTACCACACCCCCGTAACAGGGAGAGTGCAGGGTTCCTGCTGTCCTACAGAGCACACTCAGCCACTGTCCAGAGACATGGTACCCTCAGGGCCTGTGCAGGCAAGCACTGACGACTGCTGGGGTCAGGCAAGGGCCGTGCTAGGCCACTACCCCACTCTCTTTGCTTTCAAGTTTGTGATCCAATGTGTTTTACAACTAGTCAAGAATATGTGTTTTGAATGGAGGTGGGGTGCTCTACCAACCAAATAATCAAGACTTACTGTAAAACTACAATCACTAGCAGGGGACAAACCAGACCAGACAGCCGGCAGGCGTGACATGGACAGCCTGAGTCACTGCAGTCAGTGGGCGTCCTGTGGCGGATGCCGGGGCAGGTCTGCACTCCATGGAAAAAGGTGAAATGGGATCTCCTGCAGTTCAGGACGTAATAGGTTATGCTAGGGAAAACACAAGCCCCAAACTCAGTGGCTTCACACATCAAACATTTATTTCTTGCTCATATTACACATGCATTGCAGTTAGCAGAGGGGCTCTGTTCATCACAGGCTCTCCAGGACCAGAGACCCCTCCCCCTCATAACACACAGTTATACTTGAAAGGGCTTCAGACTTCGGGTTGAATGGAATAATCAAAACGTTACAACTTGGGAATCCATGGTCATGTCTTTGTACCCCCAGGTGGGAAAAGGTTTCATAAATAAGGAACAAAGAGGTCCATGTGCAGAATACCTGGGCCTGACTACTCCTTGTGGCCCGGGGCCTCTGCATATGAGCACGTGGAGACCCACGGAAGGCTGCTCCAGACTGCACTGACCAAAACTGCAAAAATGAACATTGAAACCCATCTTGGGCATTGTTACAGGATGAACCATAGCCCCCACAATATTCTTATATCGGAGTCCTAACACCCAGGAATTCAGAAGGGGATGGTTCTAGAGTCTTTGGAGATGGTTCTAGAGATGAGTCTTTAAAGAGACAATTAAGGCTAAGTGAGATCATGAGGGTAAGTCCTAATCCAGTAGGACTAGTGTCCTTATAAAAAGAGAATAGGACACAGACATGAAGAATGATCATATGAGGACATGACAAGATGGCAGTTATCTGCAAGCCAAGGAAATCTCTGGAGAAACCAGCCATGCCCACACCTTGACCTCAGTCTTCCAGCCTCCAGGACTGTGAGGAATAAGCCTCTGTTGTTTAAGGCCCAGGTCTGTGGTCTTGTCAGGGCGGCCACAGTAGAGACAGGTATCTTGCCAAAGACACTGACACAGGCCCATACTTGTATTTGGTGGCAGTGCTGACCAGCACTACACTGGGTCGTGTGGTTCATGCTTTTCCACACCACTCTACAAGATGATTAAGTGCTCTTGTCCTGCAGACCTCAGGTGTGGCCTTTGGTCACGGAAACAGAAGTAGAGTGACACGCATTGCTTGTGCCTGCTGTGGCCTTTCCCCCGCCTCTGTGAGCATGGATAAGTATGTCCAGGTGTGAGGGGTGCAGGCATGAGAAGAAATAACTGAAACTGGCTCAGGATGCTGCGGGGAATAGCTTTATTTGCCTTGCTCATTGCTGGACATTTGACCTTTTTCAGTTTTGCTGTTCATACAGTGATACCCACAAGACAGTCCTGACAGCCCAGGCCTTAGTCAAGGCACTGTATGGGGCACCATCCTTTCAACTCTTCCAACCATCCAGTGAGGACTGACTATGTTCAGAGCTCAGAGATGTCAGGTAACCCCAAGGACCCTGAGTTTGTCAGGAAAGGCAGCGAGGTATGGCCAACCTCCAGCCCCTCCTCTGAATCCTCACAGCAAGGTCCCATGCCACAACTGTCTCTAGCACAAGCCACCACGCATGTGATAGTGGTCATAGAGTAAGTGTGCCTAGAATTGTTATATGGTCCATAGGAGCATTTTATACTCTCATCAATAGCATAAGGCTACCTCTCCGTTATCTTCAACAATTCTGAGTATTCAAACTTTTAAAATCCTGGAATCACAGGGCACCCTATATCCCTCTAGTACTTGCATGACTTATCTATATGGAATAGACCACTGGTAAAAAGAGTGCATCTGGTTGTTTTCTGGATGGGATGTCCCACCTGCTTTTACTGAATAATCCATTTCACCTCCATTCATTTGAAACAATATTGTTAGCACTACTAAATTCCCGTATTTATTTGGCTTTATTTCAAAATTCTGTTCATCTGTCCATAATATCTAAGCATTTCAATTATTGTAGCTTTATAAAATACTCCAATATCCCTAGGGCCTTATCCTCAGTACTTCCTGTTTTAAAATTTTCCCTGGAGACAGGTACTTTAGAAACAATCTCTAAGAGCCTGTGTCTTATCTTCAGGAAATAAACTCTTTGGGTATTTCCAAGGGAAGTGAGGGACAGACATTATGACCTAGAAGGCAGGCAGGAAGGCAGGCAGGCAGGCCCAGCACCATGCTGCCCCCAAGTATATCCAGCAAACCTTGCCAGGCTCTGCAGCTCCTAAGCACCTTCCCCGGGTCATCTGCCAGTGTACAGGGGCCAGGAATGGTGAACGACCAGAGGTCCCTTAGAAGAGTGCGGAGCCTCCGCTCCTGGACCTGGTATGCCTTCTCCCCCAAGGAGAGGGAGAACAGCCCAGTCATCACCTCTGCCCAAAGACAGGTGTCACAGCCGCTGGTGACAGTCATTTTGCAAGACTGTGTACACCTGGAAGGCCAGGCCAGAACCCCCATCCTCGCTGCCACTCCTGCAGACAACCCCCCATGAGGCCCTGCCTGCCTCCTTTCTGGCTAAATGGCAATCATATAAATGGTACCCATTTTACAAATTAAAAAACAGGTCATCTGGACTCTCCCACATGCTCTTAAGCCTGCCTAGGCAGACCCTAGACAATCAGCCATCAAAGAGATGTGGAGGACCATGACCAACAAACCTGGGAGTACCTGGGGCCCATAGGAGGAAAAAGCCCAAAGCTCTACACAGACAGGGGTTGGAAGGGATGACAGCTACTTTGTGCGGAAGGGTTCACCTCAGGTCCACTCAAGAGACGAATGCAGTCCTGCAGAAACAGCAAGATGGGCAGGGGGTTGGTTGGGCCTGTCCCAGAGAGCATTCCTGGTTCTATGCCAGAACCGCAGGCAGCCAGGCCACAGTCTGGGAGGTGGATGTGACAAGCAGTCCATCTCAACCCACAACAGAAGGGCTGAGAGCTACGCAAACACACACAGGAGCACAGGGTTGGCCAGGACATCCAGAGCCCCCACATCTAACCAGAATTGAGGCTGCATGCAGGCTCTGTGCTTACTTTGCTACCAGGGTCCTACCAGTTTCCTCAGAATTGCTTCCTATTTTCCAGATTTCCAAGCGTTTTATTTATAGGTACCTGTGCCTTGAAATACCTCATACATAAAACTACCTGAAATTCAGAGCTTTTAGTGCACTGCTATATAAAATAATCTCAACAATTTCTATTTTTCTGAAAAAGTTTTACCAAATGTTTGCTTATAACTGTTTTTCCAAGAATAACTGGCTGTATTTCCAATTCCCTTTCCTACATTTTTCTTCCTGCATTCCAGGAAGGTGGTGTTTTCACAGATGTCAAGCAGCATACTGCGCCACCCCTACGACCCATTCTGCCATAAACCTGGTGAGGCAGCACCCATGTGTGCTTCCACTAGGAACCCATCCTTGTATAGAACAGGGCTTCCTTTATTCCAATGCTCTGGGCCTGGGGACTCAGCTCTGGACTGCTGCCTCATCCCCACTTCACCCACAGTTCTTTGGAGTCAGTGCTCCAGGTCACTAACCCTAACCTCCACTGGATACCACCACACCTGTGACACCAACCTGGGATGCTCACGGCTGGGCCTCTACTCCTGAAAGAATGGGGAAAAAACCATTCGCTCATGGGCAGTCACCATGCCACAAGCTCAGCCAGTGATCCAACACATGCTTAAGGAGCACCAATTGTACAGTGGGGCCACACAGCCAATCAAACAGGCCCCTGCCCTGGAGGCCCATGTCACTGGGCTGAAGTGCTCAATGAACAAGTGCAAGTATATAGGGAGGGCGGCGAGCAGTAATGTCAGCAGAATGCCAGGCAAGACTGGAACACAAAAGTTCAGGGGGAATACCTGGAGCTGAATCTGGCCAGGGCTTCATCCTGCCCTCCCACACGGAAGCCTTCCAGTTAGCCAGGGCCACTGGTGAATCTACAGGGCAGCGATGTTCTTTACCAAGACACCATCCCACTCATCCACAAGGATGAAGCAGTCATTTCTTCCATGCAGCCTTCCTTACACTCCAGTCAGGACAGAGAGATCAGAGGGAGCAAAGATGTTGGGTCTAAAAGGACAGAATGAAGAGATCTCATATAGGCACCAGATGCCAACAGGGCAGGTGTGGCACATTCAGTCCTGTCCAGGGTAGCAAAGCACCAAGAAACAAACACCAAGGAATGTGTTCTTTGGGGTGAGGATGAAACTATCCACCTAGTGGGAACAGGTGCGGGTGCAATGGCACTCCCCAGTGATGAGCAGAATTGCAGCTGCAAATCCAGCAGCGGGAGGACAAGGGCACAGGGCAGAGGTCAATGTCTTGCCAAGGGTGGGAAGAGCTGTTTGTGCTCGGGGCAGAACTCAAAACAAGTGCACCTCGCCCAACTATGGCATCATCTGAAGTCATCTAGGGACAACACTCTGTTCTTATTGGGGGCTGTGTTTAGAACCCAAGGGTGCTGGGTGGGAAACTGGAGAAAATGGTGGTTCTCCTGGGGTCTCCACCACTTCCTGTGGTGTACCTAAGGACAACTCCTGGCCTTTGTCTTCCAAACTGCCTCCTCTATTTTTTGGGATACTGGATGCCCTGGGTAAGCAAGGCATGGTCTCTGAGCAGGGAAATTAGCAGATTCTGACAGTATATGGACAGGTTTGGGGACTGCTTCCTCTGGCTGGGAGGAGGCTGGCTCCACAGGACCAGGAGTGGGGCTATGTACAGAGCTGGGCAGGAAAGGGGGTCTTCAGGCCCAGAGTTGTCTTTGACCAGCTGCTGCTCAGGAACAGAATTTTTGGATAAAGAGTTGGACCCAGACACAGCAGGAGTTGCCAGAGTGGCTGGGACAGGCCAGGGAGGAGTGCCCATGTCGAGTACTCCGAGAACCTAGCTAAGTACTGCCTCACCATGGACAGCTGAGGGGCCACTGACAGCTGGCTGGAGGTTGGGGGCAGGGGGAAGGGCACTGTGGCGTGGTACTTAGCGAAACTGTTCAGGTCTTGAATAACTTCCTTGAGGTCCTGGCAGAAGAGCTCATAATCGTCAGGCCGGGGCAGGTTCCCATCAGGGTAGGGGGTTGCCCACACCTGGGCTCAGCCTGTCAGGTGGCTGAGGATCTTGCAAATGTGGCTGAGGTTGTCCCGGTAGTGCTTGAAGCAAAAGGCCTTGCAATCACCCAGCTGGGCCACGAAGTGGTCCAGCAGCCATGGGGAGCCATCAAAGGTGCCTGGGTCTGAGCCAGCTCCCAGTGTAAGTTCACCGTGAGGGGCCAGAAGCCAGGTATACATCCAGCTGGGGGACCCCTTTCTGTGGGCTTACCACCAGGAGCACCACTAGCTGTGCTATTCTGTTCCATGGGTATATGCATGCATTCAGGGTCCCCATAGCAGGTCCACTCGATTCAGGCATCCACGAGGGGGGTAGAGGTTACCCTAGGAGAGGCCCAATCCACCTGTTGCCAAGAATGCACACTGGCATAATTGTCTGCCACCCGGATGGAAATATGAGGGCCCCACTGACAGTGCAGGCTGTGAGGTGTCCTGGAGAAGGAAGTGTTGGCACAAGGGGGAAGTGCACAGACATGGTTCACAGGATGCAACAGGACAGGAATCAGTTGAGCAGGGCGTGGCAGACCGAGCCAGTCCAGGCAGGAACTGAGGATGGGGAGCTGACAGTTGCAGCCTCAGGACAGCTGAGAAGAACTGAGGGACTGTCAGACGCAGGCCATCATTCGAGGCAATCTGTCCAAACACAAGGTGGGGAAGACCGGGAACGAGGCCTACCCATCACCACCGGGCTGGCAAGAGGAGACAGCAAGCAGGCAAATATTGGTACCTGCCTAGAAACTCTGAGTGGAAAGAGGAGCCCAGTGGCTGGCCTGGGAGGTCCAAGAAGGCAGGCAAATGCTGCCAGTGACATTCAAAGGCAAGGTATAACAACAGATGCTGTCAATCCCAGAGAAGAAAAGGGATAAGATAGGAGCTGTCAGGAATCTCAGGACAATAGCAGCAACCTTTTACTGATTACTCCATTTGTGCCACTGACATCCCCTCCTCCCACAATATAAGGCTAGTACTGTTATCACCTAGGCACAGAATGGTGAAGTAACTTGTCTGTGGCCACGCAACAACCAGTAAGTGGTGGTGGCAGCAGAGACTGGCCTGATAGACCACAGGCTCAACCACTATACATCACAGATTACAAATGCTTCCAGCAGTTGAACAGGCTCCTAGCCATCCCAAACGCTGCAAACCATTAAGTATACAGACCAGGTCCTAAGGCTCTTTTACAATCCAGCACCAGGCACACGGCAGGTACCAGCAACCGGACAGAAGTGGGAAGCCTGGCTATTGTCTGCTCCCTCCTGCCCCCCTGACCCATGCTTTCCAAACTCACCTCTCACAACTCTGCAGGCAATGCCACTCCCACCCCAAAAACCACCTCCTCACAGTTCCCTCCCAGTCAACAGCCCAGAACCCTAGCCCCCAGTGTAAATTCCTGGAATCCCACTTGCTATGTCTGTTCTGGCCACTTTAGTCACATGCCCAGAGCCTGGACAGTCCTCCTCTAATGGCTGAACCTGCTCCTCCTTCCCCAAGCAGTGGTCAAGTCTCCACAGTAGGCAGTTACAGTTCTCTTCCTGTCCAAGGAGACCACCTTTTGGGGCTCCCATACTCTGCCCAGCCTGACTCCAGACCCCTCCAGTCTCTGCAGAAGGAGACCTACTTATGACCTCCACGAAATTCTCTGCTTCACCCCTGCATACACTCCATCAGCTTGCTGGGAGCTCCATGGCCTGCACACACACTTTCATGCCCTAGGTGCTTACTACTCCCCTACAAGGTTAAGTTCCTCCAGGGAGGTTCAGCCATGTTGGTCTTTCTGTCTAGTACCTGCCAGGGTAGCCTGCAACACTTGAAGCTGCCAGAGCCACTGGCACCTACCTCTGTCACCCAGGCATTCTGGAATCTCTCACTCTGGGGTGGATCTTTTCCCTGAAAGCCCACCCCCGACCCTGGTTACCCACCCTAATCCAAGAAAAGAATAGACTAGGACCTGCTAGCTGCAACACCCATGGAACAGCACGGTGAGTGGAGTCTTATCCAGTCCCTCACTAAGCACTCAAACAGCAATGACCATCATCTAGGCCCAGCACCGACCACCAGCCCAAGATTACATACTAGGCTGTCCACAAAAACTACATCCCACGCCCCATGCCCAGGAGCCAGTGTGCTACCCAGATCTCTGCAGCTCCTTTTTCCCACTCCCGATCTCCCATCCCTACCAAAAACCTTAGCTGTCAATCTGCGCAAGCACTCGTGTGCTCCCTGCTGCCTCAGGGCTAACGCTCTCCTGCATCCGCCAGCCAGTTCCGCTTGGGCCCGAGGCTTCCTAAACCAGGGCCGGGCTCTCAGCATCTTGAGAGCTTTGGCGTGTTTTCGCCCATCCGTCCATCGGTCTCCAAACTTCCCTCCCAACCCTGTCCGGCACGGGGGAATCTGGGCCCCTCTCCTGGAACCGAGAGCTCCACAGCAAGAGCAAGTGCCATGGCGCATGCGTACAGGCCTCACAGAGTCGCAAGCGGCGCCCGGGACGCGGGAGCGTCTTGTGCTCCCAGGAGACCCGAGACCAGAACGCGCCTAAAGCCTCAAAAAAAGTTAAGGGCAGACAACCGAGCCGCTCGCCCGCCCCCGACCATCGCCACGCGGGGAACTGGCCCGCGAGCCCGCGGCAGTACGAAACCCACCCACCTGCGGCCACGCGGGGCGCCCGCGCAGGGTCCGGGTTCGCAGACACAGGCCGCGCGGACGGGCCTCCCCCTGGGGCAAGTCCAAGTGCCACCTAGAAAGGGGAAAGCGAGATGAGCCGTCGTGAGCAAAGCGGGCGCAACCCCCCGGACGGCCTGAAAGACTCCAGGTCCTCCCTCCCCCGCGCAGACCGAGAAACTGAGGCCCGCCGGCCGGAAGGCACCCACACCAGCTGAGGCTCCGCGACCCCGCGGCCATTAGTCGGGACGGGCCAGGGGGCGCAGCTCCAGGCCTGCGCACATAGCTCCCGCCGGCTGCCGAGCTCCAGCGGCCACACTGACCCTCCAGCCGAGGTCGGCGACGCCAGTTCAGAGCAC